>NC_079229.1:29120612-29150177 GCF_029633865.1 Lampris incognitus
GTAGTGTAACAGTGTAACGACCACGGATTTGTAGACTTGCTAGCCCTTGGCTAATGGGTCGTACCTTTTAGTTGACTGGTTAGCGCAGTCACCCGTGGTGTGGGGAACCCAGTGTAACGAGCATGAATGAGTAGACCCTCTAGCCAGTTGGCTAGCGGGTCGGACCCTTTAGTCGACTGGTTAACATAGTCGCTCGTGGTGCGGGAGATCCGGGTTCGCGTCCCAGCTGCGGCGGTTCCCGGCTGCCCCCCAAATTCGCTACATTGATGTCAGAAGTGGGATGGTGAGACCATGAGGCCATCAGAAGCGCATGTGCCCAGAGGCGTGAGGGAGCTGGTATGCTGAAGCACGGAGACGCAGTACCTGAAGGAAGGGAGTAGTGTAACTAGCATGAATGAGTAGACTCGCTAGCCGGGTGGTTAACGGGTCGGACCCTTTAGTCGACTGGTTAACGTAGTCGGCCGTGGTGCGGGAGACCCGGGTTCGCGCCTTGGCTGTCGCGGTTCCCGGCTGCCCCCTAAATTCGCTACACCAGGTTCGATGCCCAGCTGCCCCCTGAATTGCCACTACATTTTGCCAAGGGCTAGCGAGTCTACACATCCATGGTCATTACACTGTAACAGTCTGTTTTGAATTCATGCAGTCGAGTGCAGGCACAAATCACAATCTGTCATCGAGGGAGCGGAGACAAATGGTGCAGGATGGGTTGACCAGGTATAATAAGTAGACTAGCCAGGTGATTATAGGAGTGGCTGAGGTGTGGCCCTGTTCCCGAACCTTAATTAACAAGTTAACTTCATTTCAGTAAATATTTCTGGTACAGCTCTAATGTTGTGCACACTGCATGTAAAAAAAATGGCAAAGCCAAACTAGGCCCACGCTATTCTGTGCCTGGAAAAATTAAGATGAATTCAACTTTTAGGAGTGGTTCCTTCTTTTAATGAAACCTCACAGGGTGAAGGTTTTTCCTGTTGTGCAGTGACTGTCTGACACCAGCCAACCCAGTTTCCAAATGACTGTAATTTTACTTTTAAGCTGAATCCTGACCTAGAATCATAATTCATTACCGGGGATGCCAAAAGAATGAATCACGGACTCAGAAAAATTACTTATAAAAGCCATCAGTGGTCTGACAAGGGCAGTAAATCTTGGCTCGCACTCAGGTGTGACTGCGTTGCACGAATCAGGTGTTAAATTTGGAATTAGCTGCTTGCTGGCTAACAACACATACATCACACTAATGCAGTTCTGTCATTGCGGCGCTCGCCCCTAATCAGGGCGCATCTGTGTTCTGATGAGGCGCCACGGCACTCTGTGATGATAATGTACACACACATATACCACATACACATGCACACACACATTCGCACTCTCTCTCACACGCATATGTACACGTGCATACAAACACACACAAACACACACACACACACACACACACACACACACACACACACACACACACACACACACATAAAGGAAGTCCCCAGAAACATAATGTTTGCATTGGACTCTGCTCTGTTGCCCTATTTCAGAGCATGCCAGGTAGTGCGCTGCTGCGACAGATTTAGATGGTTGTAGTGCATGCTTTTGGTGCCACTTATCCAGTACCAGAGGATGTACTTTCTGTCTGTGTGCGTGTGTGCGCAGGCGCACGGTTTCTGTTTATCTTGTAGCTCAGGCTCAGTTTGATTTGTGATGCCTGTTGCTCAACTGGATTGAGAGGATGCTATGCCGGGGTCACCATGCTACACAACAAAATAGGTAGTAACTACAGGAGCTTCACCAACTGAAGCGGGGAGTGAATCAGGAGGGTCGTAGCCTGTTTTTCGGTCAATTGTCAAAAGTTTAAGTGCATCAGTCAACCTTGATTTAAGTATTCAATTTTTGCATCTGGGTGGCGTGGCGGTATATTCCATTGCCTACCAACACGAGGATCGTCGGTTCGAATCCCTATGTTACCTCCGGCCTGGTCGGGCACCCCTATAGACACAATTGGCCATGTCTGAGGGTGGGAAGCCGGATGTGGGTATGTGTCCTGGTCGCTGCACTAGCGCCTCCTCTCATACCTCCTCATACCTATCCTGGCATGAGTGTTTATTGAAATACATGTGTGCTTTTCTCATTAAATTTGAAGCATCGTTGGCCTGTCCTGTTAATGTCGGCACAGATGTTATTGTCATTCACCACATTGGTCCATCCTCAGTAGCTACATTTGGCCAGAAGTTGCTTGAAGTCTTGGCTCCTCTCACTGTAGAGACCGACTCTGTTGAAAAGCTCACTAGTGGCAAATGTGGCCTTTTCTACTGTCCTCAATTCAGTTGCACCTCTCACTACCAGAGCTAGGTGACTAAAGAGGCCTACACCTTGGTTTAACGTAGAGACAGGTGCTCTTAAGTGGGCCTGCAGGAGACTGGAATGTAAATGGAGAAAATCTAAATTGGAAGTTTTTCACCTATCATGGCATGAGTGTTTATTGAAATATAAGCATGCTTTATATTCTGCAAAAGCAGGGTATCTGTCTCATTTAATCAATATTAATAAACATAATCCTAGATTAGATATAAATCCAGCTACTCCTGTAGATCCTGTCTTGCCAAATTCATATCTATGTAATGAGTCACAGATAGTCCCTCTTATTACAGCTTTTGAGACTATCTCTCGATACTTTGACTAAGCTGCTGTCATCTTCTAAACCAACTACTTGCTTACTTGACCCTTTACCAGTACATTTTTTTAAAGACCTCCGGCCTTTTCTGCTCCTAAAATGCTAGACATTGTTAATTTATCACTTACTACTAGCACTGTTCCCAGCATTTTTAAGACAGCTGTGGTCAAACCTCTTCTTAAGAAACCGCACCTCAATCCAGGGCCTCTTAATAACTATCAACCAGTCTCTAATCTTCCATTCTTTTCTAAAGTACTAGAGAGAGTTGTGTATCAACAACTTTTGACTCATATAGAAGAAAATTATCAATATGAAACTTTTCGATGGCTTTCAGGGCCCATCATTCTACTGAAACTGCTCTAACCAGAGTGGTAAATGAGCTTGTACTTGCTATGGACTCTGATTGTACCTCTGTGCTTCTACTACTGGACCTCAGTGCATCCTTTGACACCACTGATCACGGTATGCTATTAGACAGAATAATTTGCAATTTGCGTGTCTCTGGCCTATCTCTCTCTTGGCTTAAGTCCTACTTACCTGAAAGAATACAGTGTGTCTGCTATAATAATATTACATCGAAATTCTCTGATGTTAAATATGGCATACCTAAAGGCTCATGTCTTGGCCCTTTAGGTTTCTCTATATTTCACCTCTTATCCAAATTATACGCAGCCATGGAATAAATTTCCATTGCTATGCGGATGATGCTCAGCTGTATGTGCCTATAAGGGCAGATGATCATACTCAAATTACTTATTTAGAGGCCTTCTTGGCTGCTGTGAAAAATTGGATGTCACTAAATTTCCTGCTTTTAAATTCAGATAAAACTGGTCATTGGCCCTGCTAGACATAATCACCAATTTAATAAAGTAACAGTAACGCTCGGCAACTCTATGATTTCACAGTGTGGCAGCCAAAAGTCTCGGTGTTATGTTTGATCCCAGCCTTTCCTTTGATAAGTACATTAAAGAAATCACCAAGACTGCCTTTTTTTTCACTTGCGTACCATAGCTAAATTTCAGTCTTTCCTGTCCATGGCTGACACAGAGACTCTTATACATGCATTTGTTTCATCCAGACTTGATTACTGTAATGTTCTGTTTTCAGGTCTGCCACATGCTAGCACTAAAAGTCTTCAGATGATTCAAAATTCTGCAGCTAGAATCCCAACTGAAACTAGAAAATTTGACCATCTTACACCTATTATTCCTCCTTTCATTGGCTTCCTATCCATGTTAGCTCAAACTTCAACTTGCTTCTGCTGACATAAGATGCTAAATGGGCTTGCCCCATCATACCTGTCTGACCTCTTTAAACCATATATTTCATCTCGACCGCTCCACTCTCACAATGCAAGGCTCTTATGTGTACCCAAAGTTAAAAAGCAGTCAACAGGTGGCAGGGCCTTTTCCTATCTGGCCCAGTTCTTAAGGAATAATGTCCCTGCTGCCATCAATCAGTCTGTTGAGTCCTTTAAATGCAAACTTCAAACTCATCTTTTTGCTTTAACCTACAATGAGCTGCTTTTAAATTGAATACTTCATGACCTGTACTGCATGGCAGATCGGTTACAATCTCAATGAATTTACCAAGCACTGTTCTGCTGATGAGATTATAGATAATAAATTATTGAAACTGTTCTGTTCTCTCACGTCTTTCTCTCTTTCTCTGTGAATGATGTCTTCTCCTGTCTCTTCTGCCAAGTATGCGGCTGGTGTGATGTGAGTCTTCCTTGTTTGGACGTGCAGTCTGTCCTCCTGCCAGGTCTCCATGGTGATTGTGGTCACCACCTGGACGCCGCTTGCTATCCTCCGCATCACATTCTTTTTATATCTTATAAATCCAGATAATTTTGTTATCCTGTTTCAACGTTGTATCCTTCTCTCACTCCAATGTGTGACTAATTTCTTTTCTTGTCCTTTCTCTCGTGTATGTGAATGGTGTGATGTGAGTCTCCCCTGTTTGCATGTGTAGTCTGTCCTACTGCCTGGTCTACATGGTGATGGTGGTCACGTGGCTCAGGTCTTAAGCGTTTTTGGTGGCAACTGGACACTGTTTGGCATCCTCCTAATCACATTCTTTCTATATATATAATCTCTTGTAAATTCATTATCATTCTGTTATCCTCTTTAAATGTTGTATTATGTAAATTGTGTTCTATTTTGTACAAACAACATCCATTACTCATCTGTCCATCTTGGGAGAGAGATCACTCCTCTGTCTCGCCCCCTGAGGTTTCTTCCTATTTTTTTTCTCCCTGTTAAAAGGTTTTTTTTAGGAAGTTGTTCCTTATCTGATGTGAGGGTCTAAGGACAGGATGTTGTATTGCTCTAAAGCCGCCTGAGGCAAATTTGTAATTTGTGATGTTGGGCTGCACAAATAGAATTGATTTTGACTTAAAATTCAGAACGAACACATTGGTTGCTCCTGGCCTCTCCCTGTCATTTTCATATAAAAACATAGTATAAAATTAGGGGTGTCGCGATATACCAATATTGACGATAACCGTGATATTTATGATGCACGTATGATAACATCATGAAAATAATCCAGTGTCTCATAAATCATTTCCGTTGCTTTCCGTTCTTGCTTTGTCTCCCTTCACCATGACAACGCGTCACAGTAACTTGCTAATGTGGTGATCGCCCAGATTATGTTGTTATAAATAATAAGAAATATGTTTCCGGCTATCAGGTCTGTTTTCACTCACTTCCACACACCTACTAGACCTGTCAACCAGTGATATGGCTCGGATTTACCCGCTTTCAGAAAGTCCGGCCCCTTACGTTCCTTATGATGAGTCGCACAAACCAGTAGAGGAAAGAGCAGGGGGGGAAGTTGGACCTCCACTTTGTCAGCCTACCCAGACCTTTATGCCATGTTAAGTCCGTGTTTTGCCCCCGTGAAAAATCATCTCAAAGAATACGTCGAGGATACGACAGCTAAACATCTCCGGAAACTCGACAGCAGCTTAATAATCAGTCACCACGGTAACCGTGAGGCAGCGAAAGCCATGTGACTACTTGTCTTTTTCTTTTTTCCTCTTGACTAAAACTTTGGGGGTTTTATGATTTTTGTCTGAGTTAACGGAACTGAACTGCGGTTGAACGCTGTGAGTGGCTGTTGCAGCTAAAAAAGCGCTATATAAAATGCAACTTGGTTGATTGATTGATTGATTGAGCTTTGTTTGTTGGATAACAGGGAAATCCTGAACTGGAATATTTTTGTTGAGTGAACTGAACTGAATTGAACTGATAGTGATAACCGGGAAATCCCGAAGTGGAGTATGTTTACTTTATGAACTGAACTGAATTATTTGGAACTTTTTTTCTTTCCCTTTTGCTCTAATATTACCTTTGAAAAATTATTTAAGTTGGGTGTTTTATTTCCCTGCATTGTACATTTGTTTGTGTTAAAAAAAAACAACCAGCGGTCATGTGTATTCTGAATTCATGTATCCTTCATGGGGTTTGACATTGGCTGATACTGGTTTAAACTTGGTCAAACCGCTACACTAGCTAGCTACTACCACAGTGTGTAGCTACTACTGCCGCGCAAAATCGTATCATGAAAAATGGAAAGAGGAAAAAATTATGTAAGGACATGGTCAGTGGACATTAAATCACAGTGTGAGAGAAAGAAAGCCACTCTATTTGACATTGTAGCCTTACAATAAATTGTATTCTTACAATGAATTAGTTTTCTGCATTTAACCCATCCTATTGTATAGGAACAGTGAGCAGCTGGAGCGCCTGGAGACCAGCTCCAGTTCTTCTTTCCATTGCCTATCAGATATCAGAGTGGTTAGTTGTCAGCCTGTGGTCTCACACACAAACTCTCTGTCCCCTGCTCTCCGCAAGTGGGTTTGTTTCAGTTGACATTGTATTGATGGCAGATGTTAAGCCTTGTGGATCTTTTGTTTATCAGCTCATCTGGTTGCCTTTTCACTATCCCATTAGATTTAACTGTTCTTTTTGTACACTTTTGTACAGTTATGGTTACAGACTCTCTCTCCACCTCCCTACACTCGTATTTTGAGTGTAATCCGTTTGCCAAAAAAGAGACAAAGTGCATAATAAACAAAGTTAAAGATGAATTTGACTGATAGCATAATTTTTTTTTAAATTTGCTATAAATATCACGATAATATTGTTATCATGAAGTCTTTTGGCCACGATAATCATGTAGTCAAAATCCAATATCGTGGCAGCCCTAATACAAAATATATAAGATGTATGTGAGCTCATACCCTTTCAATGTTTTGTTCAAAGTAGCTTCAGCACTCGAATAGAGGTCTCGTGGGACTATGGGGCACAGTCACAAGTATTTAACGATGCTCCATAACTTCAGGACCTGCCACCGCCTGTAACCAACCATCCATAAACTACTGTAGCCAACCCTGGAATTCCACCTTAGACTTTTGCAAAGTGTTGCCAGTAGTTATAGTCACACCTGACCGTGGGACTGCTCTGACCGTGACTGGTGCGTCCCAGGGATTATCAGCTATCAGCCGCTGACTTTACCGCTGGGGCCTGCTTTCAGCTCATCTGCTTCTGAGCAGCGCTCCGTTGCCTGTCATAATTGAGCCTGATACCGTTCCCCTGTGGCTGCCATCCTACAGTGCTTCCCTTCCACCCCTCCAACCCCCCCCCCTCCTTCCATTCCTTCTTTGGTCCTCTGTGTGTCATATCCCAAAAACCTTTCCCTGGGCCTGACTGAAAGAAACCACTAGACTTTCCAGACTATTTGGTGGGAAATTTGTCCTGTGCAGTCAAAATCGCAATGTCTGTTTGTTGCGTCAGCATATTGCTCTTGTTGCGCTTGCTGTGATATTGGGCTATACAAATAAAATTGACTTGACTATATAAGTCTGCCACATTCCATGAGTCTGACAATATCAAGTTTCAGGTCAAGTTTATGTGATTCGCCTTAAATCCCAGTTACATGAACTCAGCAATCTACTCTTTTAAAGAATTTGAAAAACAGTATATGACCAGATTCCATCAGCAACATCTCGAATTTGGAAACAAAACTGGCAAGCTATTAGCCAATCAGTTGAAGCAAAACACAGAAAAATCCATAAGCGCTTCAACTATAGACAAAACTGGAAACATTACACATGTCCACACTAAAACGAATGAAACATGGACTTCCTTTATTTCACCGCTATACTCCAGACCACAACACTACACCAGAGGAAGTTAAGGCTTTTCTGAAGGAAGTCTCCCTACCTAAATTATCCATAGCTTAATAAGACATCTTGGATAAATCACTTTCTTGTTAAGAATTTAGCAAAGCACTTCTCAATCATAACAACCAGTCACCAGCATCAGAAGGCAACACAGCAGTTTTACAAGCAATTCTGGCCCCATCTTTCATCCCTCTGTTCTTCAAAATGATACCTGAATGATCCATAATTCTACAATTCCTTAGAACATGAATACTGCTCTCGTCATTCTATGTTAAGTACACTGAGAGAGCCACGAAACCGGAGTCAAATTCCACGGAGTGCAAACCTTCATGGCCAACAAATGTGATTCTGATTCTGATCATGCTCATTTCAAAGGCATAGAAGTACCCTATACAATGCTCCAGCAACTGCACCTTATCATTAATTCTGACATAAAAAGCAAAGCACTTGTACCGAGACTGAAACTGTGTTTTCATCATTTGTCTACCCTGACCAGACAGGTTTCGTCAGGGGCACCTCCATAGCCGAATGGTTACAGCGCATACCACATGGTTGCAACCATTGCTGGTTCGATTCGACATTTGTTGCATGTCATACCCCTCTCTCGCTCCCATTTTCCTGTCTGCCTTTCACTGTCACTGTCTAATGAAAAGTGAAAATACCAAATAAAGGTTCCTCCTTCATCAACTGGATAAAAATATATGACTCTCCCACGGCCTCAACAGTAACTAACAGACTCAAATCCCAACCTTTCCATTTAAGTAGAGATACTAGAAAAGGATGTTCATTGTCACCATTACTATTTGCACTCTTAATAGAACCACCCGCTGCATCCATAAGGCAAAGCAAATGCATATCAGGCATTAAAATCAAATCACATCATCATAAAGTCAGTTCATATGCAGATTACTTTTTTCTTGCCCTCCCTTCTTTTAACCCATAATCTAATCAGTACCTACAGTAGGTTATCTAACTACTCTGTCAGCTGGTCTAAATCTGAGATTCTGTCTCTGTCAAATCTAAGCAGGGATGCTGAGTTTTGGGTCTTTGCGTTTTAACACATACCTCAATATGTCAAATACCTAGGAATCAGGTTTTCCGTTAGCTGGTAATTGCCTTTTTTTTTTTAACCAGCATAAACTTTACACATTATTTGTCATCTTTTGGATTGTATACACTCTTTACTTAATGTGCTGTCACCTCAATTTACCCATCCCTTGTATCCCCCCCCCCGTAGTGTCTTATATTGTTTTCTTGGTTATGAAATTAAAAAAAAGAAATTAAACAAAAAAATCAGTCAGAGTGTCAGAGAGCTTTACATTTAAACAACAAGGAACAGGTAGATGCAGTAAACAACAATGGACAACACCCTCTAGACTCTATACAGGAGAGGAAAAACGCCGCAAAAAGACAAAACAAGGGCGTCCGGGTAGCGTAGCGGTCTATTCCGTTGCCTACCAACACGGAGATCGCTGGTTTGAATCCCCATGTTACCTCCGGCTTGGTCGGGTGTCCCTACAGACACAATTGGCCGTGTCTGCGAGTGGGGAGCTGGATGTGTGTATGTGTCCTAGTCGCTGCACTAGCGCCTCCTCTGGTCGGTCAAGGCACCTGTTCGGGAGGGAAGGGGAACTGGGTGGAATAGCGTGATCCTCCCATGTGCTACATCCCCCCCTGGCGAAACTCCCCACTGTTAGGTGAGAAGAAGCGGCTGGCGACGCCACATGTATCGGAGGAGGCATGTGGTAGTCTGCAGCCCTCCCCGGAGCAGCGGAGGGGGTGGAGCAGCGACCGAGGCGACTTGGAAAATAGGGTAATTGGCCAAGTATAATTGAGGAGAAAAACGTGGAGTGGGGTTGGGGGGGGGGGGAAACAAAAACAACCTTTTCAGGAAAAATTTAAGAAACCTCAGAAAACACATCAGAGGAGGCATTTCTACTCCAGGATAGCTATATATAGGCGTGCAGTGTTGCTGAGTGGGCAGGGTAGACAATGCGGTAACAGATTTCAAAATCAAACACACAGTGAAGGCGCTTAATGACTACACCTAGTCAGTAAACAACGCACTCTGTATGCAGTGCAATCTCAATGCCCAAGGAGACGTGAGCATTGAGATTGCGCTGCATACAGAAGAATGTGAAGCGTTTTCCCCTGACGTGCTACACAACAGGACCGTCTCATGCAGCGTCATTAGAGAGCCCGGTAAAAAGTAACAGAGCTCTCATATGCACAGCAGGAAAACCCAGACAATGTTTTGTAAAAACAGAAATGTTTTCTTTTGGCGCATGCAGGTAGCATAGCAGTCTATTCCATTGCCTACCGACACAGGGATCGCCGGTTCGAATCCCCGTGTTACCTTCAACTTGGTCGGGCGTCCCTACAGACACAATTGGCCTTGTCTGTGGGTGGGAAGCCGCATGTGGGTATGTGTCCTGGTCGCTGCAGTTGCGTCCTCTGGTCGGTTGGGGCGCCTGTTTGGGGTGGAGGGGGAACTGGGGGGACAAGCATGATCCCCCCACGCGCTACGTCCCCCTGGCGAAACTCCTCACTGTCAGGTGAAAAGAAACGGCTGGCGACTCCACATGTATCGGAGGAGGCATGTGGTAGTCTGCAGCCCTCCCCGGATCAGCGGAGGGGGTGGAGCAGCGACCGGGACAACTCGGAAGAGTGGGGTAATTGTCCGGATACAAAGGGGAGAAAAAAGGGGGGGGAGAGAGAGAAACGTTTTCTTTGTAAAGGTGTTTAAATAACATCTGCCCTCTAAAACAATTAAATGAATGAATTAATGAATAAAATTCAGCTTTCATTGGCCATCGGAAACAGGAGCAGAGGGATGAGGTTTGAACTTTGAACGGCTGGTGCTGTCTGTTGACAGCTGCTTAGTTTAGACAGATGACTTGATCTTTCAGCTGGAGTGCTGAAAGATCAAGTCATCTGTCTAAAGGTGTCCACAGGTAAGAATGGCAGATGAGTCCTAACACTGCTGTTGTTCTCATCTTGTTGGTGAAACCTGCTCGTTCAGGGTAAATCTGCCACGTTTATGTACACGGGTGAAAACCAACTTGCTACATCTACGGAGTCCGCAGACATACTATCAGGAGGTGTCAGGAGTTCAAATACTGGCTTTCACATAGGGAACTACAAATACGAGGTCTTTTTCATTTTATTCAAAAAGGGCATTGTACATCTCTAACCCTTGCCTTTTTAACGGTTATGCCCTAACAGAGTATTGTGTCCGTCGTACGTCATTATGACCTTTGGATTTTAAAATGTGTGCTTTCGGGAGGAGAGAGGTAATGGGGTCGTCTGTACTGAGCAGACCTCCCCATTCAAATGGCAATTCACCTTGTAGAGAGTAAGAGAATGCAGCCGTTTCTGCATCACTGCATTACAGGAAGTAATGTGGACAGCAGGAGCAAGTACTTCTGACTCAGTAATCATGTCCGTGGCCAGACATAATAAGTGTAAAACGCAAAGGCAAAACCTGTAACCATCAAGTCATTGCAGACATTTTTTGTTACCCATGTTGAGCAATGAGGAACGCATGAGAAAACGTGTCAAACCAAACCAGTAGCAGACTTCAGACATCAGGTCTTCTCTATAGTTTCACTGAAAGAGCAACTAAGGTCATCCAGTGTGTGAAACACCATGCCCAATAAAAGTAACAGCAACTGTCCATTTTAATGTGCCGCTATTTGCTGGCAAAGACACATGCGCTCTGAATTAAATTTGAAATAATTCTAAATATATTCACATACACAGACAGACATAACGACACCCAGACATCACCCAGACATCATCTGCATGCGCACCACGCAAATTCCCATTATTGCCGCCGACACTCATTATTGACCCAATTCCTCAACAAGTAACCCAATGTCAGCGTCCTGGCATGGGGGAATAGAGCTTAGCCTCCTCGTAACAATACTCAGACTAAGTAATGATGTTCACCCAGCAAGCCAACAAGCCATTTAGCCCAGCAAAGTTCTCAAATGATTCAACATTATTATGAACAAGACAAGACATGAAATGTTCTCTGCAAAAGTCTGTAGCACAAAATCAAGAGATGTGACGGATTGGGAGAGCGAATGGGCCCAGGGATAAAACCGAACCTGATCTGTGGTGGCCCTTCATCAAATAGAGAGAAAGGAGGCAGAACAAGAGATGGTAATGACACACATTTTCAATGTCGTTTTAGATGAAAGAAGTGCGTATCAATGCCAATGCTTGAAGCCGAGATCAGAACGTGACTTTGACACCAAGGTAGTGGTGCGTTCACACACGGGCGTCATCTCAATGAATCACACGATGCTCCACACTATTGGTCCCTTGATGAAGTAAATTAGATTGAAACCCGACTAATTATTGACAGGGGCACCCTGCACAAATACTTCCTGAATCTGATTGGATGAACACAGCACTCACTGGCCTGTCTTTGTTTTTGTTTTTTTTGGGGGGGGGGTTCACCCTTTTTCTCCCCAATTGTCAAATGTACCCAGCCAATTGCCCCACTCTTCCGAGCTGTCCTGGTCGCTGCTCCACCCCCTCTGCCGATCCGGGGAGGGCTGCAGACTACCACCACATGACTCCTCCGATACATGTGGAGTCGCCAGCCACTTCTTTTCACCTGACAGTGAGGAGTTTTGCCAGCACGTGGGAGGATCACGCTACCCCCCCCCAGTTCCCCCCCCCGAACAGGTGCCCTGACCAACCAGAGGAGGCGCTAGTGCAGCGACCAGGACACATACCCGTATCCGACTTCCCACCCGCAGACACGCCCAATTGTGTCTGTAGGGACGCCCAGCCAAGCCGAAGGTAACACGAGGATTCGAACCGGCGATCCCCGTGTTGGTAGGCAACGGAATAGACAGCTACGCTACCCGGACTCCCCCTGTCTTTGGTTTTTACCACACGTCTTCAAACATGGCTGCCATTTGGAGTCAGGAATCAGGAACACTTTATTTGTCCTTTCATTTGGAAACATTAAATTTCACCTGAAGTGTCCATCCACCAAAATGAGTTTCTGATACATTTAAATGGAGAATCAGGGAATGTAGTGCCTGAATTATGCTTCACTTTAGATCTGTAAGGTCTGGTTTAAACATTGTCCCACAATGTTTGGATGTCGCGGGGGCCGGCATGGTGGCGCAGTGGTTAGCGCGGTCGCCTTACAGCAAGAAGGCCCTGGGTTCGAACCCCAGGGTAGTCCAACCTTGGGGGTCATCCCGGGTCGTTCTCTGTGTGGAGTTTGCATGTTCTCCCCGTGTCTGTGTGGGTTTCCTCCGAGTGCTCTGCTTTCCTCCCACAGTCCAAAGACACGTAGGTCAGGTGAATCGGCCATATTAAATTGTCCCTAGAGTGTGTGTGGGCCCTGTGATGGACTGGCGGCCTGTCCAGGGTGTCTCCCCACCTGCCGCCAATGACTGTTTGGATAGGCTCCTGCGACCCTGAGAGCAGGATAAGCGGTTTGGATAATGGATGGATGTTGCGGGAGGTGTTGGGCATATTGTTTTGCCCTAGTCTATATGCAGTGCACTGCCTCTGGAAACCCAGTGCAATGCTACCCAGCATAAACTGCACATGTCTGCACAGCAAATGACTGGCAAGCAGGGACATGAAGCACCTGGGTGAATGTACCGTAATATCAACATTGAAAGGTAATGTTAGCCTTGGGGTGTTCTTGAGAAACAAAGCCTTAGCTCCGTAAGAGTCAGAGGTCACGTCCCCTGTCCGAGACCCTGGTATTTCAGTGTGCCACAGAAGGTAGAAGAGGTGGCAGGCACAAACTTGACAAAGAGAGGCATTGGCAGTAACAGCTTGATCCTCCGCCAGAATCCTTCAGCACATCTCCACACCATCAGCACGCTAGTCAGCGGGCACAGGGGAAGACAAATTACCAGAGGAGTGACTAGAGAGTAAGTCGAGCTCCCCTTCCCAGCCTCCTCCAGATGGACATAATTAAACCATTAGCCAGCGAGTGGGGGCTGATGACTCCATCAGGACCCATTTTGGGCTTAAATAAACGGTGGAAAATAAAGCTGCATTCAAAATTACAGCCCGCTTGTTCACGCGCTGTTTACCAGAGCTGTACTGCAAAAGGAGAAGGAGAAAAAGGTGTGGAAGAAAAAAAATGTTCAGAGACAGTTTTGTGTATTCATTTTTAGCGTGCACTGTAACAGAAGGACATTTTATCTTTGAAGCACTTGCATGGCACTTCTGGGCTTGGATGTAAAAAAAAAAAAAGAGAATCGGGCAGGCGGCCCTAAAGTCCTAAATGAGGGCCATGATTTAGAGTGAGATTCGCGGGGTTGAGCTCTGGCTTGGACCCTCTCTCTCTCTCTCTCTCTCTCTCTCTCTCTCTCTCTCTCGGGTCTAGTTTATCTGTCATCACCTCAGCTGTCCCATATATCCAAGCACATTGTGAATCACACCAGCCATCATTTACTCTCGGGCTGTCCAAGTCCCCGAGAGCCTCTCCGACTAGCGGCGCTGCTAGCAATCACAGGCCACAATGGTGCCGCCGCATTTGCCTCCACTATCTGCTGCTTTAATGCCGGGCCAGGTGATAAGATGCGGATCTGCAGCGGTCACCGGCGTGTTTCCTTTCTGGGGGAAGAATATGATGTGACACAGGTAGCGGGGGGGGGGGTGCAGAGGCAATTCCTGTAATGGCTCGGGAGGAGAGTCGGTTTTCTAATACAGATGACCTGTGCTGTTTGTCCGTGCACTTAACCGGGCTACCCTTATCAACCCCACTTCAGGCGCCTCACTCGGAACCCTTCGCCTCGACAGGTGCCTCGGCGCAAAATAAGGGAGCACAAAACGGCGCGTTTATATCGCAGGAAGAAAGGGGGGAAAAAATCCAACGTCACCGTGACATGGCGACACAACAAGCGGAAGTCGTCGCCCTGTCAGGGCAGAATAATGAGTAACGGCTGATCGACGGATTTCTTGCGATTGCAGAAATCCAACACGGGCTTTTCACAGGGCCGCGGGAAGCTGAGCGGACGTGTTTGCTGGCGCATCCGCGTGTGCCGCAGCAGCCAAATCGCGGGGAACGTGTCCTTCCAAACGCGGAGACACGCGTGCGCACAAACAGGCGCACGCGCACATAGGCGTGCGTGCGCGCGCACACACATTTTAAATGACCGGACACAGGCAGAGGACACGGGCAGTGTGACCCCGAAACTGCACCTGAGAGACAGGCGCCACCCCAGCAAAAAAAGACAAAAAAAAGTCCCCAGCACGTCCCCTAAAGGTCCTCTCCGAACGTCCGGTAAATGTCATTGTGTAGGGTTTTCATTACGTCACAGGGACGTTATGCGAGACGTTCAAAGAACGTCCCATGACGTCCCGGAGACGTCCAGAAGACTTTCCCTAACGTCCGCAATAACGTCACAGTGACGTCTAGAAGAATTTCCCCTAACGTCCGCAATAACGTCACAGTGACGTCTAGAAGACTTTCCCCTAACGTCCGCAGTAACGTCACAGTGAGGTTCTAGAAGACTTTCCCTAACGTCCGCAGTAACGTCACAGTGAGGTCTAGAAGACTTTCCCCTAACGTCCGCAATAACGTCACAGTGAGGTCTAGAAGACTTTCCCCTAACGTCCGCAATAACGTCACACTAAGGTCTAGAAGACTTAACCCCTAACGTCCGCAATAACGTCACACTAAGGCCTAGAAGACTTTCCCCTAACGTCCGCAATAACGTCACACTGAGGTCTAGAAGGACTTTCCCCTAACGTCCGCAATAACGTCACACTGAGGTCTAGAACTTTCCCCTAACGTCCGCAATAACGTCACACTAAGGTCTAGAAGACTTTCCCCTAACGTCCGCAATAACGTCACACTAAGGTCTAGAAGACTTTCCCTAACGTCGCAATAACGTCACAGTGAGGTCTAGAAGACTTTCCCCTAACGTCCCTGTAATGTAACGGGACGCTGGGAGGTAATGAAAACCTACACAATGACATTTACCGGACGTTCGGAGAGGACCTTTAGGGGCGTGCTGGGGACGTTTTTGTTTGCTGAGACGAGTGAGACGAGTGGAGGCCACTGTTTACCTTCCCCTTAATTGTCAACGCCAGCTTTCTCTTCCCTTCTTTTTTATTCTGTCAGGTAACCGCGGACTAGTTGTGTTGAGGTCCTCTTTTTCTCTCTTGGACCGTCTAATCCCTGCCCACTCCAACTCTCTCTCTCTCTCTCTCTCTCTCTCTCTCTCTCTCTCTCTCTCTCTCTCTCTCTCTCTCTCTCTCTCTCTCTCTCTCTCTCTCTCTCTCTCTCTCTCTCTCTCTCTCTCTCTCTCTCTCTCAGTATTTCCCACCCTCTGTCCTGTTTCCCTCAATTTCTCGTCCCTGACAATGAAATACAGTGACACCAATCTCAGGGTCCCCCGACACCAAAACACAGCTGTGTCGCTGTCCCACTTTCCTGGCATCCAGCACCCAGCCTGCCAACAATGCCTCCACTTACTTCTATCAACACAGCCCCCCCCCCCAAAAATGCTTTCCTTTCTCTGTTTCACTCATCTCCTCCTCCCCCTTTCCTTGTTCTGTTCTCTTCTGTCACTCACTTTACCGGCGTCAGAGATAAGGGCTAAACAAAAAGTCAACATTCCCGCAAACATCTGTTTCGTACTGCTGCTCGCTCGCTCGCTCTGGTGCTCCATTTTACGTTTGATTTCTCTGTCAGAGTCGGGGGAATTTCGTTTCGAGCTGCTGGCGTATGACATGCTCCAGCACTTCCAAAATGCCCCTGTTGAATTAAAGATACAACATATGCTGCAGACAGTGCGCCGTGTTGATGATATAAACAGCAGACATACCCTCCCTTTGTGCGCGGCGCGGGAGACGTGTGACCCCCGGCTGCAGATGTGGCTGGCGAGGTGTATGCTAATGAGGCAAGCCCGGGTATAGAGGGACGGAGGACCGGGGCCGCGGCAAAACGATGAACAGTGCGTGGACGCGTCCGTCTTTCACCCTCTTTATTTCAGTTTCACGTTGATAACAGTGAGCTCAATACAGCGGAAGATCCCGGTTCGAATCCCCGCGTTACTTCGGCTTGGTCGGGCGTCCCTACAGACACAGTTGGCCGTGTCTGCGGGTGAGAAGCCAGCCGGATGTGGGTATGTGTCCTGGTCTCTGCACTAGCGCCCTCCTCTGGTCGGTCGGGGCGCTTGTTCAGGGGGGAGTGGGAACTGGGGGGGGGGATAGCGTGATCCTCCCCACGCGCTACGTTCCCCCTGGCGAAAACTCCTCACTGTCCAACCCGGTGTCACGCCGAAGCGTGTAATACACCCGTGTCACTGTCACGGTTTGCCTCGCCCAGGCGTGAAAAAGTACACGCAGTGAATGAAGGCGCAGTGCCAGCAGGGGGCGACTCAACGCCAGCAACTCCCCACGGAGGAAAAGAAGCAAGCGGCATTTTCCAAAATCCCTCCCCGTCAGGTAAGATGAAGATACACGGCTGCTATTTTAAAATGTTTTCTGTCGCCTGAGTGTTGTCATGTTAATTACATTTCATTTGGCGGTAGAGAGTCGAACCCGAAGCCTAACCCTAATCATCGCCCCCTGCTGGCACTGCACCTTGCGTGTACTTTTCACGCCTGAGCGAGGGCAAACCGTGACGCTGGCGCGTGGGACCGGCGGGTGTATTACACGCTTTGGCGTGATACTGTCAGGTGAAAAGAAGCGGGCTGGCGACTCCACAAGTGTCGGAGGAGGCGTGTGGTAGTCTGCAGCCCTCCCCGGATAGGCAGAGGAGGTGGAGCAGCGGCCGGGGACGGCTCGGAAGAGTGGGGGTAATTGGTCAAGTACAATTGGGGAAGAAAATGGGGGGGGGAGGGGGTTATAATATTTGGATGCAGAATAAGGTGGTGCTCAACTGATGGGGCATTTTCACTTGATGCCCTCCCCACGTGGCGTCTCTTGGCCCGGCTTTATGTACATGCATATAAAGGGCATAAGCTGTGTCAGAACTGATTAATTGCTCCAAACTGAGTAAAGTGTTTTGTGTTTAGCTGCTCTTCCTGGGGTAGCGTTAATTTTGACACGCTGTCACAACAGCAGCACGAGCGGCGCCAGAACACCCACTTTGCACCAGCCACCAGGCCCGCGGACGGCGGGATCGCGCGTGTCATGTTCAAGCCGAGGAGCAGCGCGGGGAAGAGCTTTAGTCTTCTCTCTCCCTCCCCCTCCCTCTCTCTCTCCCTCTCCACTCCTCCTCTCAGCCGCCCAACCCCTAATAATCACTGACACTCACAGCTCTCTGACATGCACTTCCTCCTCCTCTCTCATCCGAGGCTCCCCGAAACCGGCAATTGGCCTCAAACGAGCCAAACGTAATCCCATCATCCCGCCCGCTTCCCGGCTGCAGCGCCGACTGGCATGGGAGGAACAAAGGAGCCTGGCGGAGGCTGGCAAAAAAAAAAAGAGTAGACATTACCTCTGCAGCGCTGCCACCCTGCCCACCGCCCCTGTCAGACAGGGGCGGTGTCGAGCACAGCCAGCTAGCGCCACGCCGTCTCCATTGTTCTGGACTATAATTGCAACCCAGTACACCCCGAGAAGCGCGCAGTCCACACTGTTATGTGTCTCCGTCTCTTGGCTGTCGTCGTCCAGTCGTAACCCTCCGTACCGGGGGGGGGGGGGGGGGCGGCGTGACTGAGGTGGGTGAGAGCCCCACACACCAACAGCGAGCTACACCTGAGCCGACTTACAAACGAATGAATAAATAGAATAGAATAGAAAAATGACCTTGGCCTTCCTGACTCCCCCGCGCTCAATCAACACGACGTCGCTCAGGCAACTGCGGTGTTTCCCCCTCCCCCCGCCTCTTCTTCTTCTCCGCTGTCCCCTTCACCTCCTCTCTCCCTCCTCTGCCCCTCTCTTCATCCATCATGCTGTCGCTCTCTAAACTGGACAGCTCGTCACCTCAGTGCTTACCCCTCTATTCTCCCTCTGCTCCCATCCCTCCATCCTGAGGGTGCATCTTGCTCTCACTGGCCCTCAGCTGTTTGCACAGGTGTGCTACACCACACACACACACATATATATATAGAGGGAGAGAGAGAGAGAGAGAGAGAGAGAGAGAGAGAGAGAGCGTGGAAGGGATGGATAAATGCATTCAGATGGGGGTCACTTGCTGAACTCTCGATAACGCTTTGAGGACACTGCATTTTATACTGTTCATGTGATGTCTAATGTGATAATGCAATGCTACCAAGTATGCTTTCCTCCATTATGTGCAGGGTGTCAGTAGTCTGTGATTTATTCCGAGCCCATCTTCAGCCCAAGTTCCCAAACTGGACCATCTTTTTACCTTTCTCTTTCTTTCTTACTTTCTCTCTGTCGTTTTCTTTCTCAACTCGGATGAACACACATACACACACACAACATGCAAGAAACAGATACACGTATATGTACACAGATAAAAACATGGGCACGCATCACTTTATAGGAATTACCCCCGTTTTCAGCTGTCATCCTGCCCCACCCACATAAATATGGGCAGCTCAACAGAGCCACGCTGAGTTATGAGCTCTCCGCCTGTATCTTCTGTGCAGAGTCACCAAGCCCAGGGTACCAACAGAGCACCGGTGGCTGCTGGACTATTCCCCAACAAACATGTTGGCTTCTCAGTTTCATGGTTTGCCTCTTGGGCAGTATGACGATTGTCCTTCAACCACAATAACAGTAATAATGGAGCCATAATAAAGGAATAGCAAGTCTTAGCATCGCACCAGCCCACTTCAGTGTAAGAAAACGCACCGGTGACTCTCTTACCCCACAGAGCATAGCATAGCATAGCATAACATAATGTAGCATAGCATAGCATAGCATAGCATAACATACTGTAAACTACTAATAAGACACGTTAGCCCCCTAGTTAACGGGTCTGACCCTTTAGCCGAGCGGTTAGTGATGTCGCCTTGTGGTGCAGTACACCCCGTATCGAATCCCGCACCGGGCAAGAAAATAACCGGTTACATTGGTGGCAGCGGTGGGATCCGGAAGTGTGCAGATCCTCAGAAGTCTCTTCGGAGCGCGGGAATAACAAAAGCGCGAGGGCGCGCTTCCGGGGGAGGGTAACGACTGTAAACTACTAATAAGACACATTAGTCCCCAGCTTACAGGTCTGACCCTTTAGCCGAGCGGTTAGTGGTGTCGCCTTGTGGTGCAGTACACCTCTTATCGAATCCCGCACCCGGGCAAAGAAAATAACCGGGTTACAATAGCATAGTAGTGAATACACTATGTCAAGTTTGAAGGGCAAAAAAGGGAGATTATATCAGATTATCCCTACATAGAGCTAGCCTGATTGTAGCGATGATGGCCACAAGAAAGGCACATTAGTATGACAACTTGCAGCATGTGTGTGTGTGTGTGTGGTGTGGACTGGGGGAGGGGAGGTTCATCAAAACAACAGCTCCCCATTTTCTGAAGTTCAATTAAATGGCTTGTGACAGCCTGCATGTGAGGGCATATCTGCTGCGCCGCCACTTGACTCCTGTCATTAGGGCGTGATAATGCCAGGCTGCACCATTTTTTATTGGTATTTATAGCAAAAATAACCAGCTGGTGAGCAGCGATTGCTGTGAAAATGCTGGAGGCTTTGTGATTGCGTGGAATCCGAAACCCTGGTGTATGACAAGCAGCGGAAGAGTTCTTAACTTGCTGCCGCTTGAGCGATTCAGATGTAAAGCAAAATGAAGAGCCCTGTCTCATGCAGAAGCTGTTCGTGGGTAGGAAACGAACATTACACTGCGGCGCGTGTGCGCGGTATGTATGATACAAGCATGCGCTTTTTGTGTGTGTGGTGGGGGGGGGGGGGGCGCGTGGTGGTCTGCTCCCTTGCCTACCAACATGGGGATCGCCGGTTCGAATCCCCGTGTTACCTCTACAGCAGTGTTTCTCAACCGGGGGTCCGCGGACCCCTAGTGGTCCGGGGTGTAATTGCAAGGGGTCCGTGAAAATAAAATATCTTTAAAAAAAGATCCTATGACATTTATAGAAATAGGATTATTTTACTCAAATGTGACTGAGACCTTTATCTACCTGAACTATAGAGGGTAACAGGACTTTTTTCTCTAATTACATCTGTTTCACAAGTGTCATTTATTGTATTTTAATAAGAGATCTCGCTCCCGTTTGCATTGTTAAAAGTTACTGCATAAAAATTCTGTTGTTACATCTATCTGAAAGTTACTGAATACATATTCTGTTTTGTTACATATATCTGAAAGTTACTGAATACATATTCTGTTTTGTTACATATATCTGAAAGTTACTGCATAAGAATTCTGTTTTGTTAACTATATCTAAGTTACAACTGAAAGCTCTTATTTTTGCCCCAAAGAGTGAATAAATGCTATAATGCAATTTAAAATGCAGTTTCTACTGTTTCTATCAAATTGCAACCCCCCTCCCCCAAGATCAGGTGGAGGGGTCCTCAGGGTAGATCAAAAATACGCAGGGGGTCCAGGACCCAAAAAGGTTGAGAACCACTGCTCTACAGGCACGATTGGCCGTGTCTGCGGGTGGGAAGCCGGATGTGGGTATGTGTCCTGGCTGCTACACTAGCGCCTCCTCTGGTCGGGCGAGGCGCCTGTTTGGGGGGGTAGCGTGATCCTCCCACGCACTACATCCCCCTGGTGAAACTCCTCATTGTCAGGTGAAAAGAAGCGGCTGGCGACTCCACGCGTATGGGAGGAGGCATGTGGTAGTCTGCAGCCTTCCCCGGATCGGCAGAGGGGGGCGGAGCAGAGACCGGAACGGCTCGGAAAGAGCGGGGTAATTGGCCGGGGTACAATTGGGGAAAATAAAAAGCGTGTGCTGTAGCTTAAAGTGTGGCATGGCCCACAACAAAACTACCCACAATCCCCTCACACTGCTCTGACCGGGAAACTGAACGCAGTCAGTTGATGAGTTTAACAGAGGGAGGAGAAAGGTAAGACATTTCAAATTAGCCTCTCGCGCAGTCTCCCGCAAATTGTCAGTCCGATTAAACCAAAACAAAAAAAAACAAAAAAACGAAAATGCTAATTGCGACACGTGTTCGCCTCAAAGAACTGCTCGGCTGTCAGGTGTAAACGAGGCGCACAACTGTAGGAGAGGAAAATCAATCGACATCTGTTAATTCATCTCAGGCAGGAGACCCAATTGAAAAATGGATTGCTTAAAGTGCACACGACACAAATTTGCATTGTGATCAGGAGCGGTACGTCTCGGCACCTGTTCGGTGCTGTTGGTGTAGCGGGTAGCCAATAAGGATCAGATTGCCTCCTTGGCACAGAGCTGGTGGGAAAGCAGGTGTGTGTGTGTGTGTGTTTGTGTGTGTGTGGTGTGGAGTGTGTTGAGACGGAGCTCTTTCGACAAGCAGCAGTGTTGAGAGTCGACCATCCCGTTTACTTCCTGCAAGTATTTCCGAACTCGGTGCCGTCTCATCCGCTCGAATCGGGTCAGAGAAGGTTGACTCGATTCGTCCGGATACAATGTATTGACGTTTCATGATCAAAGAAGGTTGAGTGATGAAACGGCAGTAAACATTGTATCCGGACGAACTGGTTCAAACCTTCTTTGAGTTCCACACCTGGCTTATTGAGCACGCGCTAAGACCCAAACCGGATGTTGCCACGGCACAGAATGGACACCAAGAAAGCGTCCCGACATTAAATAACGTCTAAGTCGCGACGTTTGAGCGTTTTTAAGAGGACACATACGTTTAGCTAGAGAGGCAACGGAGGGGTTTAGGGAGCGCCCTTTACGCAAATCTGCACGAAACAATTTCTGAAGTATGAAAAAAAAAATAATAATCTGGATTTAAGTCTCATTTTCAAACACTACAAAATCCAAAATGATAAAACTTTTGACGCTGGGCGTCCGGGCAGCGTTCCGTTGCCTACCAACACGGGGATCGGCGGTTCGAATCCCCGTGCTACTTCCGGCTTGGTCGGGCGTCCCTACGGACACAATTGACCTTTCGCAAAGTCCCGCCCCCCTTGGTTACTGTTTGCTATGCCCGTCAAGCGTTTCAGAACTATCCAGGAAGTAGCCGGAAACACCAAAACATGAAGGAAGAAATCAGCGCATTGTGTGGGTAAAGTAACAGTAATAATACGTTAGCTGTATTAGCTATCAATAATAGCTAGTAGCTAGCTTAACTTGGAGCAGACAGGTATTTTTGTTGATTCTGGATGGATTAAGCTGGGCCATGGGGTCTGCTATACTGCCACATCTATTGCCCACATTGCGCTTCTGACCTTTCGCAAAGCCCGCCCCCCCTTGGTTACTGTTGCTATGCCCGTCAAGCGTTTCAGAACTATCCAGGAAGTAGCCGGAAAACACCAAAACATGAAGGAAGAATCAGCGCATTGTGTGGGTGAAGTAACAGTAATAATACGTTAGCTGTATTAGCTATCAATAATAGCTAGTAGCAAGCTTAGCTTGGAGCAGACAGGTGTTGTTGTTGATTTTTGGATGGATTAAGCTGGCCATGGGGTCTGCTATACTGCCAAATCTATTGCCACATTGCGCTTCTGACCTTTCGCAAAGTCCCGCCCCCCTTGGTTACTGTTGCTATGCCCGTCAAGCGTTTCAGAACTATCCAGGAAGTAGCCGGAAAACACCAAAACATGAAGGAAGAAATCAGCGCATTGTGTGGGTAAAGTAACAGTAATAATACGTTAGCTGTATTAGCTATCAATAATAGCTAGTAGCTAGCTTAGCTTGGAGCAGACAGGTGTTGTTGTTGATTCTGGATGGATTAAGCTGGCCATGGGGTCTGCTATACTGCCACATCTATTGCGCACATTGCGCTCTTGCGTTCTGGGTTTCGGGAAGGGAAAGAAAATGACTCCCCTCCAAACTTTTCAGATACTATCTAGTATCCGATTTGCAGATCCATAGGCCCGCCGTTTCAGCAATTTTGCTGTGCGTTTGAAAAGCTTGACGGACCGTTGCTAAGTTGAGGATGGACAAGCACCGCTCTGGGGCGGTACTTGGCGAAAGGTCAATTGGCCGTGTCTGCGGGTGGGAAGCCGGATGTGGGTATGAGTCCTAGTCGCTGCACTAGCGCCTCCTCTGGTTGGTTGGGGGCGCCTGTTCGGGGGAACCGGGGGGAATAGCGTGATCCTCCCACGCGCTACGTCCCCCTGGTGAAACTCCTCGCTGTCGGGTGAAAAGAAGCGGCTGAGACACCACGTGTATCGGAGGCAGCACGTGGTAGTCTGCAGCCCTCCCGGATCAGCAGAGGGGGTGGAGCAGCGACCGGGACGGCACGGAAGAGTGGTGTGATTGGACGTATACAATTGGGGAAGAAATGGGGGGGGTCCAAAAAGAAAACAAAACCCTCGACGCTCCTTTCGATACAGTCGGAGTCGGTGCAGGTGGAGTACCGGAAGTTGCACAGTAGTCACAGTCGGAGTCGGAGTTTTGGTTTCTCAGACGATATTACCTTGGGTCACGCTCCCATGGGACTCTATAAACCTGCCGGAGTGATTTAAGCTCGCGAGCAGCTTCATCACATCGATCTAGAAGCGCCGGCGTGGGGTGGAGGTGGGTGGGGGGGGGGGTGGGAGGGGGTCTCGGGGAAGAGTTTGCAGTCGGAGAGGTGGGCTTGCGCTCGCAGCGAAGCGCTCTTCATTACGGGGAAGCTAATGAGCAGAAATTAGAGGCAATGAATCCATTCACCGTCCGGGGTTCCCCGGGCCTGTACTGTAGCCAGACTAATGATCTTGAATTTGCTCCGTTTAACAAAGACCCGATCCATATGCCCCGCGACTCGCGTCCCGGCCTGTCGTCTCCTGCAGGGCGCCGCTGTTTTACCGCGACGGTTCTGCAAGTTTCTAACGTTTTGCCAAGTCTTACAGCACCGTGACCAGCGAACACACACACACACACACACACACACACACACACACACACACACACACACACACACACACACACTTAGAGCACCATGACCAGCGAACACACACACACACACACACACACACACACACACACACACACACACACACACACACACACACATTTATAGCGCCGTGACCAGCGAACACACACACACACACCCCCACACACACACACACACACACACACATTTAGAGCACCATGACCAGCGAACACACACACACACACACACACACACACACACTTAGAGCACCATGACCAGCGAACACACACACACACACACACACACACACACACACACACACACATTTATAGCACCATGACCAGCGAACACACACACACACACACACACACACACACATTTATAGCACCGTGACCAGCGAACACACACACACACACACACACACATTTATAGCACCGTGACCAGCGACACACACACACACACACACACACACACACATTTATAGCACCATGACCAGCGAACACACACACACACACACACACACACACATTTATAGAAATAAATAAAAAAGCCGTCACGTGTCATGTGCAGAGGATTTAGTTTAGTTTAGTTTAGTCTGGGTGTAGTTGTGCGTACTTGGTCACATAACGACAAAACAACGCAAATATCAGAGGGAATTAAAAAGGAAGGAGGTGATAAAGGAGCAGAAAACAGAAGAGATCTGACTGCCTAGTAACTTGTGCCTGTAGGGTGAAAATTAACACAAAGGCTCCGTGAAAGAGTCAGAAGGACATGAGGAGGTAAACCGACAGCTATACAAAACGCTGGGCGGAAAGACACGCGCACAAAATGCACACAAAAGTGTAAATGGTCGAGCAAAAAACAACGATGCATGGACTCAGATGGAAATATATGTCTGAATATGCAGGGATAGAAATTCTAGGGTGTGTGTGTGTGTGTGTGCACATTAGTGTGTGTGTGGGTGTATGTGTTGCACATTAGTGTGTGTGCGGGTGCGTGTGTGTGCACATTAATGTGTGTGCACATTAGTGTGTATGCATGTGTGTGGCGCACATTAGTGTGTGCACAGTAGTATGTGTGTGTGTGTGCGCACATTAGTGTGTGCACAGTAGTATGTGTGTGTGTGTGTGCACATTAGTGTGTGTGTGGGTGTATGTGTGCACATTAGTGTGTGTGCGGGTGCGTGTGTGCACATTAGTGTGTGTGTGCACATTAGTGTGCACATGCATGTGTGTGCACATTAGTGTGTGTGTGCACATTAGTGTGCACATGCATGTGTGTGCACATTAGTGTGTGTGTGCACATTAGTGTGTATGCATGTGTGTGCACATTAGTGTGTGCACAGTAGTATGTGTGTGTGTGCACGTTAGTGCACGCATGTGCATGGGTGGGCACATTAGTGTGTGCGTGTGCATGTGTACATGCATGTGTGTGTGTGTGTGTGTGTGTGTGTGCGCGCACGCTTCCGCATACTCGTTGACACAAACGCTCACTTGTGTGAAGATGAACGGCCCTTTGACCTTTGTATGAACCATAAGCCTCTGGTGGGTGATAACTCCTGACCTTGTCGACGGGAAGCACATCCATCTCTCTCCGCCCGGTGAGGATGAATGTGATGATGAACGCTCTCCATGCCGCTGTTTAGATAGCCCTGGGGTCACAGCGATGACAAACTACCCACCAGCAGAACCGGGCCCGGGCCATGCTCCCACAAACACCCAGCGTCAGGATATTAAAAGGAAGATACAGTCTAGCGGGAGTGGAGCCACTGCAGAAAGCCCAACACAATGAGGGGTAGTCTTCTTCAGGTCGGTTACACACATGCTTCCTGACAGAAGAGACACGAGGAAGGTAGACTAAGCTCTATGCGTCAGAGTGAACCTATGTGTTGTCACCGTCGATACTGTCGAGCGCTGTCACTCGACAACGGATGGCAAATATTTCAAGGCCGAAACTTTGCCCGACGCCGTCCTTGAAAACCATTTCCTGTTTGCTTCACGTCGCCCGACACCCAGCTTGCAACCGAACACAAAGAGCAGACCCTCCCAAAACCAGCTCCGATATCAACCCTGACCCAGCTTAGCATCCACCGAGGTTCATAAAGGGTAGTGCAGACTGGGTAGTGCAGCAGTACGGTCCGTGGTGCCAGCGAGGTCAGGTGTGCTGGTGTTTGGACCGACGACTCGGGGTAGCAGAGCTCCTGCAGAGCTTTATGGCAAGTGGGGAGGGCCTGTCTCATCACTGTATATGTGCACATACACTGACTTGTTTACAATGGAGGGTAATTATCCATCCATCCATCCATCCATCCATCCATCCATCCATCCATCCATTATCCAAACCGCTTATCCTACCAGGTCTCGGGGATGCTGGAGCCTATCCCAGCAGTCATTGGGCGGGTGGTGGGGAGACACCCTGGACAGGCCACCGGACCATTATTATTAATAATATTTTTTACACTGATCTATGCACGAAAACCTATGATGTCCCAACTGTTTATTTTACTTTCTTCTTTCTTTTTTCACAGATCAGATGAAAATGAATCACGGGGCATCCGGGTGGCGTGGCAGTCTACTCTGTTGCCCACCAACACGGGGATCGCCGGTTCGAATCCCCGCGTTACCTCCGGCTTGGATCGGGCGCCCCTACTGACACAATTCGCCTCCGCTGGCCCTGCTCCTCTGGTTTTGATATCTGGGGAGGGGGTTGGAGGTTCGAGTCTGGAGTCACTCGGTATCGTTCGCCGACCTCTGCTGATGTCTACTTGTCACGTTAGGGATGGTGAAGTGTTATAACGCAGGAATAGAGGGAGAGGTGGATAAAGCCAGCGACAGAAGAATGACTCAAACATACATTATCCGTTCACGGGTGCTGTTTGGTTGTTTATACCCCTCCCCCCTTTTTTCTCCCCAGTTATATCCGGCCAGCTACTCTATTTTCCGAGCCGTCCCGGTCGCTGCTCCGCCCCCCTCTGCTGACCCGGGGAGGTCTGCAGACTACCACATGCCTCCTCCCATACACGTGGAGTCACCAGCCGCTTCTTTTCACCTGGCAGGAGGAGTTTCACCAGGAGGACGTAGCGCGTGGGAGGATCATGCTACCCCCCTCCCCCCCTGAACAGGTGCCCCGATCGACCAGAGGAGGCGCTAGTGCGGCGACCAGGGACACATACCCACATGCGGCTTCCCACCCGTAGTCACGACCAGTTGTGTCTGTAGGAACGCCCGATCAGGCCGGAGGTAACACAGGGATTCGAACCGGCGATCCCCGTGTTGGTAGGCAGCGGAACGGACCGCCACGCCACCCGGACACCCCCATGGATGCTGCTGATGCATCAGCACAGAATCTGAGCAGATGCGCAGGGGAGGGAGAGTGGTAGAAAAATCCCCAAATCTGCATCAAGCCAGGCCTGTGTTAAGACCACCTGAGGATGGAGTCACAGTAACGTGGCTCTAAACAGGTAGGAGGGTGCTGCTGGAGGGGGTGAGTACCGATCCAAAAACATAACACAACACAACATAACACAACACTGTGTCCGCACATATGAAAACGCCTCTGATGAAATATTACTTATGAAGTATTGTTTATACCGATTCTGTGCAGATGGACAACACACATTTCAATTTCAGCAAAACAACAACGCGCAAAGGAGCTGAACACTTGAAGGTACTGAACACACACACTCACACACACTGTACAAACCCACAAATACGAAATACCTCCTGTTGTATACGGCACGCACACACACACAGACGCACACACGACAACGCGACGTGTGGGAAGGGAGCCACACCAGCTTCTTCGTGTGCGTCTTTTGTTTCTTTCTCTGCTGATTAACTCGTTCCTTCCTTTGAGCCGGGGGATTTGTGTGTTAGTCGAGCTTTTCTCTTGTCGTTGTCTCTTTCCTTCCTCTCCGCTCAAACGCCCTCCCCGCTCTATTTCGGCCTCCTAATGCTGAACCACACGGCGGCTCAAGGGCCGCCAGGCCCGGGTGCTCTCATCCCGGTGCCGACCCGCCGGATTATTTGGACTTGTCTTTTGCGCGCCGTCTCGGTGGTCCGGGCTCGCCCCGCGGCTGACGGCCAGGAGGGGGGTCTCACGGTGGCGACACGATAAGAGCCTCTGCAGCCCTGCGAGTACATCACACTGACCCGCCGGGACGTCGTATCTCTGTGCAAGAGCAGGGGACACACACACACACACACACACACACACACACACACACACACACACACACACACACACACACACGTGCATGCACACAATATGTGTGTGTGTTGTGTGTGTGTGTGTGTGTGTGTGTGTGTGTCCATGTTTGTGTGAACTGCCTAGCTTTGTGTTGCGTGCTCGTGGTGAGTGCATGTCAACTTTTTTGCACCCCTTCGTGTGCCCGTCCCCCCGCAGCTGGTTTCTCTTCCATGCCAGTATATGTCCAAGTCTCTCTCTCTCTCTCTCCCCCTTTCTCTCCCTCCCTTTCTCCCTCCTCCCTCCCTCCCTCCCTCTCTCTCTCTCCTTCTCTCTCTCTCTCTCCTCTCTCTCTCTCTCTTCTCTCTCTCTCTCTCTCTCTCTCTCTCTCTCTCTCTCCCTATCTCTCTCCCTCCCTCTCTCTCTCTCTCTCTCTCTCTCTCTCTCCCTCCTTTCTCTCTCCCTCTCTCCCTCCCTCTCTCTCTCTCTCTCTCTCTCTCTCTCTCTCTCTCTCTCTCTCTCCCTCCCTCTCTCTCTCTCTCTCTCTCTCTCTCCCCCCCCTCTCTCTCTCTCCCTCCTTTCTCTCTCCCTCTCTCTCTCTCTCTCTCTCTCCCTCCCTCTCTCTCTCTCTCT
>NC_079229.1:29155377-29357877 GCF_029633865.1 Lampris incognitus
CACATACAGGTTCACACTCATGCACAAACACGCCAACATATACATGTCAATACAAGGACACACACAGGCACGTACACGCATGTACGCGCGCACACACACACACACACACACACACACACATAATTATGCCCCCCCCGGTAAGGCACAGCAACACGTGCATTAGCGGGGTAACACAACGTTACACGTTGTCAGCTTTCCAGCCCCGCAGCAGTTGCTGTTGAGAAAGCTGTTGGCGAAAGAGTGATGGCGCACACGCTACATGACGGGCTCAGCTTAATTCCTGCAAAAATGTTGTCATGGCAACAAGTTATTTGTTGTCGCGTACACGCCGAGCACTCAGACTGTAGGAGTCAGTCTGGGAATAGACCAATTAACTTAAGTCTCAGCGTGTGAATTCGTGCACAGCGCGGCGGCGGCGGCGGCGGCTTGGACTCGTACTCGGCGTGCTCGCCGCCTCGCGAGGCAGCCACCTCACAGCTCACGTGTGTTATTGAGACGTTTCAGCATGAAACGTGTTTTCCCCGCCTGAACTTTAAACACAAACCCCGACTGCCAAGCTTCCAAAAGCCGAGAGGGACTATTAAGAGATAATTACTAATTATGCTAATGTGCAACAAAAAAAAGAAAGTTGTGCCGTTTCTTTTTCCTTGGTCATTTCATCAGCCGTCCTCGAGAGGGCGCAGTGGTAGTAACCCCCCCCTCGGCCAAACGTGTCGGCCGCTAGAGGGCGCCGCGTTTTTCCGGCCGCTCCCTTCATCGGGAAGCGCGCGTCAACGGGGGAAGCCGCGCGTGCGCGGCGCTCTCGCGCCGTCGGCGGTGACCTTCATTAACCTCGCGAGTGCCGGCGGTGTTTTTGTCACACTTCCTAATGCGTTTATCTGCACAAACACAAACAAACCTGACAGAACTGTTTGGGGGCTAGCGCCCCCGCACTCCACTTCTGTGGAGTACATCTTGCCACATCTGCACATCTGCCCCCCCCCCACAAAAAAAAAACGAAAATAAGCAACATAAACTAATCTGACATTGGGCCGTCCCGGAAGTAGGAGCGGTGCAGGGACTCCTGTGCAGAGCCGCAGCCCTGCAGGGAGAGAGGCCACATTAACACACTACCACACTACAACTAAACGCCGGGACGGGGGAGGCCCTGCATGTGTTAGGAGTCCTCTGCTCGTCTGCAGCTGCTGCGCCAGGACTTAACGACTGGATCCCATATGTACATGTAGGGCCGACAGAGGACGCACGGTTAGGGTGCAGAAACACATATGCTACAGTTGCTTTTTATGTCGGTTTGTTTTTTAACATATTTTTTTTCCCTCAGTGCTGAAATGTGCAAGCTAGCGCTAGAAACTGAGCAGGAACAAAGTCCGTCACTTGCTCCGATGAAGAATCACTGCTTTTACAGGACAGATGGGACATCATCAGAATCAGGCTCAGAATCAGACTCAGAATCGGACTGACTCGGAATCAGAATCAAACTCAAAATCAGACTTACTCAGAATCGGAATCAGAATCACTCAGAATCAGACTGACTCAGAATCAGAATCAAACTCAAAATCAGACTTACTCAGACTCAGAATCAGACTCAGAATCGGAATCAGACTCAGACTTACTCAGAATCAGAATCAAACTCAAAATCAGACTTACTCAGAATCAGACTCAGAATCAGACTGACTCAGAATCAGAATCAAACTCAAAATCAGACTTACTCAGAATCAGACTCAGAATCGGAATCAGACTCAGAATCAGACTCAGGATAAGACTGACTCAGAATCAGAATCAGACTCAGAATCAGACTCGGAATCAGAATCAAACTCAAAATCAGACTTACTCAGAATCAGACTCAGAATCGGAATCAGACTCAGAGTCAGACTCAGAAACATGACACCAAAATGAGCCTTTGTGCAACACAAAAGACACAATGCTGGTCATGGATATGCTTTTCCCAAGAGAATTGATTTACAAGGTCTCGAAAAGAATACGGTCTCAGTTCATGCCCCCCCCATCCCCCACCCCCTCCTCGCTGTATCACCAGCATCAAGTGAAATGGGGGGAGGCGACAACCTGGCTCGAGCTCAAGTCTCGTCCCCCTCCTCGCCCACCGCCAGGCAGCGCACGGGGGGAGCCGACCGTCGGCAATCGACACCTCCACCCGCCCAATGGCACGACGACGACGACCCCTTCTCCTGCAGCCGCGAGCCCCCCGGCGGGGAGGCACTGACCCGTGTCCTCGTCCTCTGCCCCGCCCCCTCAATTCAAGCCCCCCCGCCCCCGCGGGACGACAGCATCAACTAAGTGGTACATAAATTACGCGACCCTCCGTGTTTTCCCAGAATGCCCCTCGGCGGGGAGATATACTGTGCTCTCGGTGCGACGAGAAGACGCTGTACGCTGGAAGTAAAGGGGTGATGAGCGCGGCTGTAAAAACATAACGCTGACCCATAAATCTCTGCGGTACTTATCTTTGTTCACCTAAAAAAAACAAAACACACACACACACAGTGGAAAATGGGCGCACATACGCGACCCTTCAGGGAAGGAAAGGTCATGACATGCCGGGGGGAGGGGAGGGGAGGGGGGGCGGACCGGATGATATGGTGGCGCTGCAACAAATAGGCCGGTCAAAATGTCGCGGGAGCTGACGTGACGCATTAAGGACGCGTGATGTTGGCGCACCCGGATGTGCGGCGCACCCGGAAGGGGTGGCACGTCGGGGAAACTGCACCGAACCCCTCTCCCCCCCCTCCCCGCGGGACGGAAAGATGGCCGCGATTAATTCAGAGGCGGGTAGCTACACCAGCATGTCTGCGAGACCCCTTGGTGCTGTGACGGGGCTGTTGTGGTCCAGGAGAGCAAGTGGGCCAACACGATGCGCGAGGACAATGGCGGCAACGCAACGCGCGGCGCTGCCGGATGCAACGTGGACGATACTACGGTTAACCAATGACAGGTTACGCCCTGCAGCGGATGTGCTGGCAGACCAACGAGGTTGGGACTACGGATTATGAATGGAGGGTCCCTTTTCCAGGAACGCTGATAGTGTATACTAATATAAGATAGTGTGTACTTTACGGTATAGTGGGAGTATATAGCATTGTATATGGACATGATGGGTTGTGGAGTCGTGGTCTAGTATAGTGTGTGTGTATAGTACATGGTATAGATATAGTGTATAAGCAACGTGGTACCATATATGGGCATAGGTTGTTGATTACGCAACCGCAACAAAACTTTGTATAGTAGTGACGTAGCTGTTGTGCAATGCATGCATGCGTGCCTGCCTCTGATGTCCTGTTTACTGTTGCATTCATTTCTTCTGTCTTTTTTTGCATGCGTGCGTGCGTGTGTGCGCGCGCGCGCGTGTGACGTCTGCAAAGTGCTAGACGCTGCCGTGAACTGGGGTCACGTTCCTCGTGCGCGTGGGCTCACTTGGCCAATAAAGTTGATTGTCATCCTGACGTTCAGAGAAAGGCCTTGCTGATGACACTCGGAGGCAAGACGAACTTGCCCCGGCGGTCACTTGCCCCACTTGCCCCTGTTGATCTCCGCTGTGCGCGTTTGAAATGTATTTGCTGCAGATTTCACCGCCACCCGGGGGGAGGGGGGGGGGACAAAAAGAACAATTGTAGGAGGAAGAAAAAAACAACAAACAAAACAAAAACCATTAATGAAATCTGGGGTGAAATCTGCTTACAACCTTTTGGACACGCACACACACACACACACACACACACACACACACACACACACACACACACACACACACACACACACACACACACACACACACACACACACACACACACACCCGGGTTTTAATACAGTCCATCTCCCAGTAATCTGCTGCTGCGTGTCCTGCAGGGATTAAGTCCCAAATGCCGCGCAGTAATCTCTTCTGCCCTTTTTACCACAAGGACTACGGAAGTAATTGAACTCTCGCGATGATCCCTGTGTATTAGATTGTCTACGAAACATCCCCATAATAATAATAATAATAATAATAATAATAATGATAATATCATTATCAGCAAGAATATCCATCGCGTGTCTCATTTAGGCTCCTTAAAAGGGAGCTCGCGGTGTGAATCGGGGAGCGCCCCGTCGCTCTCCATGCGCGGGGGGGGGAAAAAAGGGGAAAACGGACCGGAACTGACACACGAGCAACGCGCGTGTCGTCACGTTCGGGGTGTCGGTTGTGTCGCTAGTGTGTGGTCTACGAAGCGAGGGGCCCGCGTGCTCGGGCTCCGGAGGGAGTCCGAGGCCGTATCAGAGGCTGGCAGAGACGCCGTTAACGTACAGCGGGCCCCCCCCCCCACCGTGTCGTGTTATCACAACGAATCGGCGCCACCGGAAACACGCTGCGCGCGCACGCGCGCGCATGGTGCGCGCAACTCGTATGCAAAGCGTAATGTTGCGGAACCGATGCCGTCCTTTCCATTATGTAAATACATTCGCCTCGGCCCTATGTATTTTATGTATCGCCCCCCCTCCCCCCTTGTCTCAATTACTGGGGCTATTAAAAAAAAATCGAGATATGCAAATGAGGCGCGGGTGTCTGTTTGTAGTTTGATGACGAGTGCGAAGTGTTTACGGAGCAGACGTCTTCCAGCGTGCGGTGGCAATCTGAGACCACACACACACGTGTGTGTGTGTGTGTGTGTGTGCATCTTTAAGGATGAACAACAGTGTGCACCTTTCTTAGTGTTTTCCCCTTCTTGCTCGTAAAGGTGACTGAAAATTCACATTAAAAAAAAGGGTCCATCAGAATCTCTGCTAGCAGCTGTGACCCTGTCCAACAGCAAATTAGTATTTAAATGACACAGTTTTGTTAAGGGGGGTGTTTATCACGCAAGAACCCCCCCCCCAAAAAAAACACAAAAAACAAAATGAAGGGTGCTTATCTGAGCAGGAGCTTGGACTCCTCGCCGAGTGAGAGAAACAAGCAGAACAGAATATAGTCAGACTGCAACACGCTGGCCAAAGACCCCGGATGCAGTTGGACAACTGTTTGGCATCTTCAGGATTCAAACTCTTACTCCTTTTCTTTTTCTTTTTTGTTTTTGTTGTTTTGTGCATGCCTCGTTATCCATTATTGGCCCGGCGATTACTCTGCAGCACCTTTGCACCCCGATTTACTATTCAGCAACCCCTGCCTACGTCTCGGAGGGAAAGGGAAGAATAAACGATGCTGTGAGGAATGAGCACTTTGCAGGGCACACTGGAGGATCAGATCCGGGAGAAGGGAAGAAAAACAATAGATGTGATATTAGTTTTAAAAAAATGTTTTTTTTTCTTCTTCCTTTTTGGGCTCATTTTTATTATCCTGCAGGCTGCATGTCAGGACACACACCGGGCGTCGGTGGCTCGTCGATACCGAGGACGCCACACAACATGTTGTCGTCAAGCAAACGTTAATTCATTTACAGGTTACTGGCTGCTGTGTGATTACACTCATTGTTTGACAGCTGTGTGTTTTATTATATATATATGTGTGTGTGTGTGTGTGTGTGTGTGTGTGTGTGTGTGTGTGTGCACAGAGTACACACCGGATTCGAACCTGAAACCTAAGAAAACAGCACATAGCTGCAGGCTGCATTCATATTGTTGTACTATATATATATATATGTATGTGTGTGCATGTGCGTGTGTATATATATATATATATATATGTGTGTGTGTGTGTGTATATGTATATATATGTGTGTGTAAATATATATGTATATAATATATATGTGTGTGTATGTATATATATATAATATATATATATATGTGTGTGTGTGTATATATAGCATGGTTTGTGTGGTGATTGGAAAGCACGGGTGAAACCGTGGTGGCTAAGGCCTTGCTTTATTTTGCAGGTAAAAGAAATATTTCTCAAATTTGAGGACCGGTTGTTGGGTTGAAACAAACCGCAGCCACGGAGCTGAAGTGGCAATAAAACGGATATAATTCGGTTTAATGCGAAATAAACGGATGGGGAAAAAAGGGGGGAATTTAAGCCTGGTGAAACCCACCGAGCGGAACGTTGACTTTTCTTGTAAAAAAGGAAGAAGAATCGTTACCTTCAGCCACGACGGAACAGCTCAACAAACTGATCACCTCTAATTTCCGGGTCACGCCGTCGTCGCTAATTAGCCGCCCCGCGGTTTATTATTCCACAGGTTCCCCTCTCGGATGGGACACGGGGGGGGGGGGGGCGGCTGCGGCCACACGTGCTCAGCTGCACCGGCGCTCGCGCGGAGACCGGACCGGCGGAGTCAAGAGGAAGTGGATTAAACCAACCCGCTGAATTTGCGACCCGAGCACGAACCGTCCTCCCGGATCTCGGAGGCCAAGGCGGGGGACTGGAGGGACAAAGGACGCGGCGACAACTTCCAACTTTACAACGCGGGGCGGAGGAGGGGGAGGAGGAGGAGGGGGGGACGATGCGCCACGGAGCCGGTGGCGCTAGCGCCTGCCTGTTGTCAACCGACCGGGCTGCGTTGTCGTCCGTTACACATCCGGATACGTCCACATACTCCGCTCCGGGGGGGGGAGGGGGGGGGGGCGCCGCGTCCGCCTCGCTCGGCGGCTTCAAGCCGCCGGACCACGACACGCGCGCGCGCGCGCCGCCGAACGAGGCGGACGCGGGACCTCTCTGCGCGCACAGCCTTTGCACGGGAAGGGGAGCAAATACGCGGTCGACGGGTGGCGTAGGGGGGGGGGGGTTACCTTTTCTCTTGGACCTCCTCCTCCTCCTCCTCTTGAACTTGCACTTGGTTTGCCCGCTCGTAGCTCCCGACGCGCGGCTGTTGTTCCCGAGCACCGATGCCATCGGAGCGACTCGCGGAAGGAAACTTGGACCGTCCCTCCTCTCGGCACTTTGCCTCGCGCCCGCCGCGGCTCCCCGCTGATGCCGGCGAGAGCCGGTGACGTCGCGGATATTTTCGACTCTTGCTTGTTTTGGTTTTCTTCTTCTTCTTCTTCTTCTGTCTCTCTTTTTTTTTCTTCTCTTTTTTTATCCCTCCTGAACTCAGTCGGGGGGAGTGCCTCTCTGTTAACGGACTCCCTCCTCACCTCCTGCACGCCTCCTCCTCCTGCACGCTCTCTCGGTGAGACTGGATTCTCAACACAACGTGTGAGTGATATCAGCCTCGCTCACTGATACACTAGGCTCTCTCTCTCTCTCTCCCCCTCTCTCTCTCCCCCTGTATGTGTCTCCCTCGCTTCGCAGAGGACGTGTGCGCGGATCGCTCGGGTTCTTCCACCTCTGCAGAAATTTTGGGCATCAGCTACTTTGAATTCAGCCAAGCGGGACGCATTCGGTGCTGAGCATGGTAATTAGGCCCAATCATGACTGTCTGAGGGGTGTGACATCATCAGCAGACACCGGCCCCACCGACAACAACACCGCCTCGCGCGCGCATGTGCGTGTGCGCGCGCAACCACACACACATACACCTGCTGGGCTACAAACTCGGGCAGGTTTGTCTGCCACTTCCGGCCACTTCGGGCAGCTAGACCTGGATGCGGCCTGCTCTCTCCTCTCTGGGGGCGGGTAGAGAAAGTACGGAGTGGAAACGAAGAGCTGGCTGTTGGGTTCTTCATCCCTCTCCGCTCTTCTTCCCTGTGGCTGTCTATATATATATATATATATATATATATATATATATATATATATATATATATATATATATATATATATATATGGAGCTTTGGCTTTTTATAAATCCCAGGTGGGAATTATGAGCCATATGGAGGTGAAGGAAATTCTTCCTCCCACACTTTCTCTGTCTCCCCCAGTTGAGTAGGGCCCGTGACAAGCGCACAAAGGATGACGACTGTGGCAGGACTCATTGTGTTCAATTAACTGGCCCTGCTACCCGCACAACTTCCAACTAACGCACCCTTTACACACCGTTTTCACTACGCTGTGGTTGCCCCGATTCATCGGGCTTTGCAGTGAGAAGAAAACTGCTGTGGGTTTCTTTTATTTTTAACAAAAGTCCCCCCCCCCACCACCACCACCACCACCGCCCCTATATAGCTCTCTTTGCCTTTAAAGCGATGTTTGGTTTCTAATGCAGTAAAAGTCTGCATGATGCATGACCTTCAGCAAAGGAGGTACATTTCTTGTGAGAGTTTGCCGCCACTGCAAAGTTTGAAGCCGGTGACATTTTGGCGTTTGTGTGAAAGCCCTGCGTTGAGGCTTGCAGAAAACATTTGTGGCCCCTTCTAGCTTGCGGTCATGTTGAATTCCCCTGGTCTCCGCGGCATAAGGTCAGGTGTACTTTTAGAGGGAGGCGCTATGGTACCGCCACAGACAGTTATGCTCAGAGCGCTTCGCCCATCGCTATGGCAACATGATGAAAATGATGCCGCGTCTTGTCTGTCTGCGTCTGTCCGCCTGTCTGTCCTGCAATAATAAGGAAAATATCTTTTGAAATGGCACGAATATGAAAACATTAATGAAGCGCGTCGTAGAACACACCCGGGTATCACGCATGCAGAACCCAAGAGTTATCAATTAAACAACGTCAAATTCACCCTCACCCTTTCCCATTCACTTCCCTTATGAAGGTAGATAAAGCTGTGCCTTTGCAAAAAGAAAAAGAAAAAAGAAAAAAAACAACATGACACATTTGCTGATGTTGGAGGGAAAAGTCACTTTGAGGTTCTCTTGTGCGTCAACAGCATTGTTGGAAACGTTTCCTCGCCGCCTGAGGGGAGGAGAGACAGACAGACAGACAGAGAGAGAGAGAGAGGGAGAGAGAGAAAGAAAGAGGGAGACGGCGTCCTGGTCCGTCCAAAGGGATGGAAACTGCCCTCAGGACGCCCACAAATATCCATGTAAATTGCAGTTTAAGAGAAATCAATAGAAGTGACAAGTTGCCAATGCCACTAGCCAGGGCAGTAATGAAGGTGTGCCGGGGTGAGGCATACATAGATAACCGCAAACAGGCAGGGGGAGAATTTACAGCCTCACCCCCCCACACACACACACACATATGCATGCATGCATGCATGCACGCACACAAGCATGCAGAAAGGTCCGTTTTTGGATGGATCCAACGTGTCACAGTAGGCTCAGAACAAACTTCTGTTGTGTTTTGTGTTGTTGTTTTTTGGGTTTTTTTTGCATTGCCTGGTTTTACAGGAAAGGCCTGGCCGATATTGTACATGACATGTGGTCTTGTGCTTCTTGCATGTAGGCTGTTTGTACTTGTTTATGCTTTAAGCTGTTCATGCTTTGCAGCAAAGGCCTTTGCGGTCAGCCCTCCCTCCAACCTTCTCGTTTTCAAAGCGAAGTCCGTGGCGCTGAATGTGGAGTGCGTGCCAAAGCGACACGCCCCACCAACCCTGTCCTGCAGAAGTTGAGTCCCGTAACATTTATCGAAGGCGCCGGAGAACAGATGTTTGAATGACAAGGATTTTGATCGGTCTCGAGCAACGTTTCCATTTAGATGGGTAATTCCACTGTTTTTAGCGTGCACACCATCATATGACAGCGTGAACAGTAAACCGTCGTGAGCATGTTGATACAGTTTAGATAGACAAGGATATATATATATATATATTTATTTATTTATTTATTTATTTATTTATTTATTTATTTTTGATTTAGAGAAACTTTATTGATCCCCGTGGGGAAATTCTGCTCTGCATTTAACCCATCCCAGCTGTGTAGCTAGGAGCAGTGGGCAGCCGCCGTCCTGCACCCGGGGACCAACTCCAGTCCTTCTTGCCATTGCCTCAGTCAGGGGCACAGACAGGAGTGTTAACCCTAACATGCATGTCTTTTTGATGGTGGCCTAGCCCAGCAGTCATTGGGCAGCAGGCGGGGAGAAACCCTGGACAGGCTGCCAGGCCATCACACAGGGCCAACATACACACACACACATTCATACCTAGGGACAATTTAGTACGGTCGATTCACCTGAGCTACATGTCTTTGGATTGTGGGAGGGAACCGGAGCACCCGGAGAAACCCCACCCTGCAGACACAGGGAGAACATGCAAACTTCACACAGAGGACGACCTGTGATGACCCCCAAGGTTGGACAACACCGTGGTTCGAGCCCAGGACCTTCTTGCTGTGAGGCGACAGTGCTAACCACTGGGCCACTGTGCCGCCCATAAATATAGTAGTAAAACATAAAATAGTATTGTATTAAAACTTACAAATATATATATAGTATAGAGGAAACTATATCTGTATCTATATAGATATAGAAATATTTAAAATAACACTCAATGGTAGAAAAATTGCTCAACAAATGAGCAAAATAATCCAGTGAGTCAAGTAAATTCTGTTTCTTGCCATAAGCAATCATAATATAGTAGTAAAACAATAGGATAGCAGTAAAACATAAACGTTTAGAAGCTGAATCACTCGTTTTCCATTTTAAGATCATTCAAAAAATCCCTCCCTGCAGTAAATATGTAGAATAAATTCATTTTGTGTGTGTGTGGTGTGTTGTGTCACTCCCTAGAAGCCTGCATGCAGACACAAGGAGGACAATGCTGGCGATGTTGTGCAGGGCTGGAGACATGCTGTTCATCAACTCAGACTGTAATGTAAGAATATACTACTTAAAGAGTATTTTGAAATATCTTAACAGGGGTGTTTAGTGGTAAATGTCTCTAATGCTCGCACAGTCTCGTGTTTACTTTGCAGCAATTTGGTTCCCGAGCGCTCGGCATTAGTTCGATGCCGTACGCGCGGGTTAAAATGTTACCTGGCACTCGGGAACGAGCACTTTTTTCACCATCTAATCAGACACCTGCAATCTGAGATAAGCAGGCCAATCAGTGCGATTTCCAGACGCTCATACTCGGCACTATTGATGTTTTGGTTTTTTTTTTTTTTTTTACGTTCTAATGAGAAATGTATTTTCTCTTGAATTCAGAAATGCCATGTTTGTGGGGGAATATATGCTTTTCGCAAGACCACTTTCTTCTAAGTTATTTTCATTTGTGGGCCCAGACTGATTAGAGCAAAGGTAAATAAAGATTACAATTAGCACAATTAGCAACAAGAGGTGAACACACACACACACACATCTTTTTGCAATATCTCCAGCATTAGAGTTACACTCATTTTTAAGCCTGCAGTCTTGTATAAGTTTAGGGGCATAGAACTGTCTCCATGGCAATACATCCATCGCAACAATGACATAAACAACGCTGTTGAATTTTTTTGTTTGTCACCCACAGTTGAAAAAGGATGTGCGCGTTCGGCACTCTTCTAACCTTCGCCGTTCTCCTCTTTCACGTTAATTCCAAGAGAAGGTTGTCATACTTGTTGAAAAACCCAGTGCTTGCTCACATGCTGTTATTATTATTATTATTATTATTACTATTATTATTACTATTAGTGGTGGCATCATTAACCAATATTGATAACATTGCCAGTACATACTGTCTGCTAGCACTACTAGGCATGATGAGCAAACACAGGTCAAGAGGCACATCAGTGCCACATCAACCCTTTCCAATCAATCAATCAATCAATCAGTCTTTATTTGTGTAGCACTTTTCATACAAAAAATAACACAAAGTGATCCACAGAATAAAACAATTAAATCCTACCCACAATATCAATAAAATAAATACCAATGATAATAATAATAATAATAACAACAATAATAATAACAATAGTAATAACAATAAAGCGCTCACTCCAAACAGGAAGTCAGGAGGTGCTATCATAAATGTCATTAATTTCAGAGAGGTGTGATGTAAGGCCGATAAGAAACAGATAAAAACTCAAAATACTAGCAAAAAGATTTGTAAAAAAAATATAGTTAAAAGTTAATGAATGGTTAAGGGCACAAGATAAGATAATAAAATGCTCAAAGAGAGGAGAGGTACAGATGTGCGTACAACCAGATATAAAAGGGAGGGTGTTAAAGGGAGAACAAGCTAAAATTCAAAAGGATAGACCAAGAGATAAAACAGACTTAAATAAACTATTAAACAAACAAATAAAATCTAATTAAAAGCCAAACTAACAAGGCGTAAGTCTTGAGTTTGCTTTTAGAAATGGCACCATTCTCCCCGCTGTCCTCGGCTCCTCAGGAAGCCTCCAGACAGTCTTGGGCCACAGTAAACAACAGCCGGCCTCTCCCGGTTTCTGGTCTGACTCGAGGAACAGTTAAAAGGCCACTACCAGAAGACCTGAGGGTTCTGCAGGGCTCATGGGCGGAAAGCAAACCTGATAAATAGGTAGGACCAAGACCATTAAGAGCTTTATAAACCAATAAAAGGATCTTAAGATCAATTCTGGATAAAGGGGGTGTTTGATTCGAAGCAGGGAGCCGCTGGACAGAGAGGATGCTGGCGTCCCTTTATCGAAAGGAGAAGTACTGGCCAGAGAAGGTCGTTTTTATAACAGATTGGACTTAACCATCACGACACCGTCTCACTTTCCCTCTGTTGTCAAGAGGTTTTTTTAGTATAATGCCACAACCCAGGGTGAGAAAACATAGTCTGCACCTCGCCCTTCTGGAGGAGACCCCCACTCAGCAATGCAGCAGCATCCCCCCCCCCCACATTCTCCTTGCAGACAACGATGCTGTTGATCCTAAAGAGATGCCTGACATCTTTAAGGGACTGATGTCTGTGAGGGATTCTAAGTAATCCTAGGGGGGAATCGGCTTCAGGGAGACAACACAGACGGCAACTCGAAGGTTGTCCACATCTTCCCAAGCTGCATACCGTCAAAGATATGTTTTCAACAATTTTTGCCTATAGGATTTCACGGCACATTTTACCTTACGCAAACAACAACTTCAGTGTACCGCTATTATGATGAGCGTTGCTAAGGCGACACGTCTTGCAAGTGACAATAAGAATAACCTAAACAGGTTCTCACTGAAATTCAGCTGCGGTTATGATCGAGCTCCGCCCACATCCATGTTTCTTTCCATCTGATGGCAACTTGGTGAGGGTAGGGGAGCTTGCCAGTGAGCCAGGCATTTCTGAGCACATTTTCGTTCCATGGCGTCATAGAGCACATTTTTGTCAACGCGTCGATATGATGAGTAGGGTATCATTCGGCATTTGTGTGAAATGTGGGGGCTGAACCGCTACCTAATCTTAACCCTAAAGATTACCACCACCTAATCCTAATCCTAAATTTAACTGCTACTTAACCTTGATGCTAAACCTCACCGCCACATAACCTGTGTGCTGTTAATATCCATATATCAGGCTGGATGTTTATCATTGGAGTCTACGGAGCATCCGTTGAATCCCTCTAGAGACACTGAAGGGTAGCCTGCACATCATTCATCGACACTTTGGCCATGGCGTCGATATTTGCCGCCATGGGATGATAATGCATTGCATTTCTACCCAGGTTAGCGTTCTAAGATGGAGACCTTAGAGGCCACCCCATCCTTCTCTGGGTGGGTATTGACGTTAAGCATTGTGGGGGGGATTAGTCAGCTGTGGCCTTATCTGCTGCTCAGGCTCCTCACAAGGCGGGAAAACCCGGTGAGAAACCAGTGTGCCTTCATCTTGTCTCCACAGACATTTCCCTTCTTAGCCCCTAATCCACAGCACCGGCACTGCCCTCCTCTCGCTCCCTGCAAGGCAAGCCCACTGCACGCATGTGCTGTTCGCACATCCATGTTGTGCAGGTGTAGATGGGCACGTGTGCAGATACACGGTGGGTACACAGATATGCAATGTATGTTAAAAGCCCACTTTTCACATGTCTCTACGTGACAACCTTCCTCCTTGAATTCTACCTTCGGATGTGCAAATCCAGATAACTTTTTTTTTTTTTTTTTTTTTTTGGACAGGCTGGCCAACTGGACGGATGAGCGGGGGAGAAGTGAGAGGGGACAAAAAGACTGCCTTGACTTTCCCACGGTGGCGAGGAGAGCGGTTAATGAAAACGGCATTACCATGTTGGAGCTGCATCCGTGAAGACGGTTTTATTGTGAAGAACGTCGGAAATTTCATCAACAATGAACCTGGAAGGACAGCCTTTGTCATGCCATACCATGTCATGTCGGGGCTCACACAAAGCACACTAATAGCAAGTAGGTAACTCATTTCGGGGTTTCATTCATTTGCAATATTCCGGCTTTGAAAGTGACATTGAACAGTTCTTCCGGCAGCACGTGTTGCCAAACGAGTCGGACGGTGGAGATTCACTGCTGTCAGTGCAGCGCAGAGAACGTACCCCCTTTTTTTTTTTTTTTTTGGAGCGCCAATCTCCTTCGGATAACTTGCGATCCTCTTTTTAATTTCGTCCCCGGCTCCCCCACCCCACCACCCACTCCTCCTAAGTGACACCCATTAATCACATTGGCTCTTTGGCACAATTGCCTGCCGCACATCGGTCTCGGCTGACCCTAACATTTGGAGAGCGAAGATAAAGACGCCTCCGGTGGCAGCTCTGAAATACCCCCCCCCCTCCTTTTTTTTCTGGGGTCAGCATTCAAGCGAATTTGAATATTATTACACATGAAAGGCCTGGAAAGAAAAAAAACAATTGAGTCCTTATTTCAGAGAGGCTGGGTGACATTGGAGAGCCGCTCCGTTTGTGGCGAGGTTAGACAGATTGTGCACCTGGCAATGTGGCTCATGGTGGGAACTTCGGGGATCAGGAACACTTTATTTGTCATTTCATTGAATGAAATAAAATATCGTTTCCCCCCAGCCCACAGCAGTGCAACACAAAGGCAAAAACACATGTCCAAACTACAAGAACACATATCCAAACTAAACAAAACCATGACGACTGTCAGAACTGCCGGTCTGCATGGGCTAGCAGTTAGCTTAGCCTGCCCCGCTTCCGCATCCTGTCAGACCGCCCTCGGTGTTTCCTCCTTGGGTGCAGCTCCAGGCAGGGGCCGTGGTCCTTGGGCCCACCGGGCGCAGCAGGCCAGGCTCCCTCAGCCGATCCAGCACCAGCTCTCCCGGCCAGACACCCTCCGCACGCCTCCCCGCGCCGACGCCAAAAACACCACGATGTTCATCTGTGCTGCAACGGGCACGACGACTCTGACTGGTGCAGCTGCGGTGTAATGTATGTTGGAGATATACGTGCGAGTAAGATCATCATCAACGTGCACTGAGCTGTGATGTGGAGCTAACGTGCTTCATGCACCTCTGTTTGTCTACCCTTTTCTTCCTGTCGGGAGCACCGAATGGGTTACTCTCCTTTACACAAACTAAGAGGACACGCAGAGGTCTACTATTGTGCATATTAGTATTGATTGCCTTTCATTTCGGGTCCCTTAATTCCCAGAAGCATTGAATATTATGGCACTCTTTGTAAGTCTGTGTTCCAATCAAATTCTCCCCCTGCATAGAAACTAAAATCATTGCCCCTGATGTCACGTAACATTATCAGCTCTGTGGTTTCATACAAAGGCGCCATTGTATTCTCTAGTGAGGAGGCTTATCAGGGAACGACAGGGAAGGAGAAAATGAACAGTAATGAACAGGAAGTAAATTTGATCACTGTTTAGTGAAAGAGTAATTTCTAAAAAAAGAAAAGAAAAAAAAACATGAGGTCTGTACAATGCTGGATCCAAGCACCTCGTCAAATTTATGGAGGCGCACAAAATTAACACTGAACACGTTGCATTTGACGGCACGGGATGTGGACACCGTTGGATTTGGTCCACTTTTCAGCTTCGCTGATGCAATAAGAAAACGTCCTGAGGTATATTCACAGGAGGCCTGAGTTACGCTCGACATTTTGGCGCCGCACGTTTGCACGTTTGCTCCTTGCCGGCTCGCCCATCATTCGGTTGGCCTTAGTTTGCGGGCAGATCCGGAGTTAAATCTGCAAAGACAGATGGAGAAATGCATCGCGTACGTCCTGGAGGTAAGGATGCTCGCCGTGCCAGGTCGTATCAGGCTAAACCCCTGAGCTTCAAGGGAAATGTACAGCCACATTTCGGTTTAGTCTTGCTATAGTCATTGGTGTCAGGCAGGTACAGTGCTGGAAACTACCCCCAACCTTAGATTTAAACAGATTATCCTCACAAAAAGACAGGGGGCCGATAGTACAGGAACACAAAGGTTCACAAAGAACGACTGTGGCGTCACAAGGACTGTATTTCTTACGGAATAACACAGGAGGAAAGGTGTTATCCTGGAAGCGGTACGTATAGATCCATATAAAGCTAACATATACCGCAACGACATATTCAAATGTGCTGCCATAAGGCTGTCTTTAGGACCTGCAGCGTCTCCTGCCCGGCGCCGTGTAATCTACAGTTCACACAACTGGGCATTATTAGCTGTGTTGGTTTTCACCCAGTGACAGACGAGACAAGGGCACAAGTGAAAATCAAATGTCAGCCAGCTGAGTGAGCTTAGTTCTGATCAAACACCCTGTTCACACTGATACCACCTCCAATACTCCAGCTGCTCAACACAAATGGGGAACTGGCTGTCGCTGGAAACGGGGGAAAAAAACAAAGTCAAACAAACAAACGAGCACAATATTTGTCCTCTCATGCACATCGTTTGTATTTATTTGCAGGATCTTCTCAAACTTATTTGAGCAAATGTGTTGGCATACCCTGGCCAACCGTTTGCACGCGTATAAGTAAATCTTCTACGCACGCACACAAGCATGCATAAATGTGCACACACACACACACACACACACACACACACATATACATTTGACTGCTGTCATTCCTTAGCCCCCAACCCTAACCTTAAAAATCCAATGCATTTGCATCCCACAGCATCGTATATCAATGCTTTTGTGTTGCTATATGATACACAATTGTTTAAATTCAAAGGCTGGTAGTTGTAGTCTGTTAGCTACAGTTAGCCTTGCTGCTTGCATTATTATTTCAGGAATCAGGAATACTTTATTTGTCATTTCAGTTCATGTAATGGAACCCCCCCCCCAGCCCGCAGCAGGGCAACACAAAGACAAAAACACACATCCAAAAACTATAATCACTACAAAAACACACATCAAAACTAACACATAGTATCTCCAAACTAAACTAAAAAAGAATCACTGTCCAAGGGAACGAAAGCCAGCCAGGATGACTGTTGGAACTGCCGGTCTGCATGGGCTAGCAGTTAGCTTAGCCTGCCCCGCTTCTGCGCCCTGTCAGACCGCCCTCGGTGTTTCCTCTTCAGGCGCAGCGCTGGGCAGGGGCCGTGGTCCTTGGGCCCACCAGATGCAGCAGACCAGGCTCCCTCAGCCGATCCAATGCCAGCTCTCCCAGCCAGACACCCTCGACGCACCTCCTCGCACTCCACGCGACAACACCACAAACACCACAGTCAACACCAGGCGAGGCTGCCGCCAGACCGCCCTCGCTGTTATCGGAACTGCCAGTCTGCATGGGCTAGCAGTTAGCTTAGCCTGCCCCGCTTCTGTGCCCTGTCAGACCACCCTCGATGTTTCCTCGTTTCCTCTTCAGGTGCAGCGCTGGGCAGGGGCCGTGGTCCTCGGGCCCACCGGATGCAGCAGACCAGGCTCCCTCAGCCGATCCAATGCCAGCTCTCCCAGCCAGACACCCTCGACACGCCTCCCCGCACTCCACACAACGACACCACAGTCAACGCCAGGCGAGGCCGCCGCCAGACCGCCCTCGCTGTTATCGGAACTGCCAGTCTGCGTGGGCTAGCAGTTAGCTTAGCCTGCCCCGCTTCCACGCCCTGTCAGACCACCCTCGGTGTTTTCTTTTCAACCCTACCCCTAAAACTTAACCACTATATATGTAAACTTAACCCTAAACTCACATCTTACAACTAAATGTGACAAAAACTGGAAAACGGGGGGGGGGGGGGATAAGGCGGACAAAGACTGTGTGTTGGGTTAGGGTTAAGCCTGAACCAAAACCCCGACCCCTGTGTTGCTGTTCGGGTGTGTCTCAACCAGAGCTGGGCAAAAACACACCGGGGTGCAAGTTTTCCTTCCTACGCCGTTCCAGCCGCCATGTGCCAGCAAATATGCAGCATCTGTCCTAATGGACATTTTTCATTCTTATTTTGTTTATTTGTCTTTCATGCCGGAAAACATGCAGATTAGATTCTCTTTCGTTTTTGTTCTGAAATTGGAGCAATATTGCATTTATTTCTTTTTTGTAATGCAAATTTTCGAGTGCCTTTCATTTTTGCAGCAAGACTCACGGCCGACGAGCCGCTGTTTATGTTTTCCAACACAAATGAAGAGATTTTTTTTTCATTTTGCATTTCTTTGTTTTCCCTGCGAACATGTACTGAACCGTGACCCCAAAACCTAGATACACACTGAATTGTGAATTTTGCGTACCGTTACACCCCTGCACATCAGTGTTGGAAGCCAACAGCTTTTTCTACCCCTTGCCAACCGTTTTTCTCCTTTATGGTTCATACCGTGTGCGTCCTATATCAGCACTGTGGCAAAGGCGTTAATATAGGATGCCGTGGGATGCGAATGGGCTTCAAACCTACGTGCACAACCTTTGCTTAATCCTGATTCCAACCTTAACCCGAATCCTAACCAGGAAATAGTCTGTTGAAAAAGTGGGGACCAGCCAAAATGTCTTCACCCCTGTGGTTAAAAATTCAAATTGGCCCTCACAAATGCAGCTTAACAAGAACACACACGCACGCGCACACACACACACACACACACACACACACACACACACACACACACACACACACACACACACACACACACACACATGCAAAACAAACACACGTATAGCCACCACTAACCCCTCATAGAGAAATTAGTAAACAGAGGCTCATCATCTCCAAAAGATCCCACAGGCCTTGAAGCTCAACTGTATCCCATTTTGAGGCGAGAGAATAATTGCCTCTTTTCCGCCCCGACAGTAATCCTTGAAACTACTTCCTGCGTGTGACAGGATCTCAGCCAGCCTCCATTCCTCTCCCTGACTGAAGAGGAGGCGCCCACTCCGAGATACCAGCGCATATACAGTAAAACAGTCGCCCTCCCCCTCATCACACACACACACTCACACTCACACACACACAATACTACATCACTAATATCCTGCCCATTAGCACTTTAAAGCCAACATCCAGAATTACTCTAAGTCCCAGAAGCGTTTGAAGTGTGGCGGAGACACAGCCGTGTCAGTGGCAGAAAGCACAGGAAGTAACCATGTCTCACTGCTGCGGGGTGGCTCACGTTGCTTCCTAGTCCACCGCTTCACGACAGGCCGAGTTCATTAATCCCACAATGCAGCAGGGAGCGGGGAGCCTGGGCGCGGTAGGGTTTAGCACTTGTGGATTGCTGTTCAAAAACCGTCTCCTACTGGGTTTTTTTTTTTGTAATATCCCACCAAAAAAATTAAAAAAAGGAAGATTATATAGGACATGTGCGCTGTTCCCCGGTGATATTTCCAGGTATTAAAGTCCAAGCAGACGGCCATTGTTTTAATTAATTTCCGCACGACGACGTGGCTGTGGAGGAGGTACCATATGGTGCACTTTCCAAATCCGTAAGAGGCGGGACCGGGTTTCTGAACGCCACAGATGACTTTTTGGATAATAACGAGCTTGCTGATAGTCGAGGGCGAGGTCGTGCTGCCAGTGGATCCTGAGAGGTCATCCAGATCTTCTGCCAGCGCCAGCCTTGTCATTACCCCAACAGATGGTAGGAAGGGGGCTTTAACGTCGATGTATCCTTCTTCCAATTTTGTCTTTCCCAATATTAAAGTTTACGTGTCGCATTAGAAATTACATCTGGCTTTGCCATGCCGGACGTTAAAGATGTCGCACGTTTAAACGCGTCCAGTTTTGCAATACGATAATGAACGGTCACATCAAATCACTGGGTTGTTCTGCAAACTGTCATCAAGCGAGTGGCCCCCCCCCTTCTTTTTTTTTTGAATTTCCCCCCTTCTCTCCCTAATTGTGTCCGGCCAATCACCCCATCCTTCCGAGCTGTCCCGGTCGCTGCTCCACCCCCTCTGCCAATCCGGGGAAGGCTGCAGACAGTGAGGAGTTTCGCCAGGAGGACGTAGCGCGTGGGAGGATCACGCTATCCCCCCCCCCAGTTCCCCCTGCACCCTGAACAAGCGCCCTGACTGACCGACCAGAGGAGGCGCTAGTGCAGCGACCAGGACACATACCCACATCCGGCCTCCCACCCAGCAGACACGGCCAATTGTGTCTGTAGGGACGCCCGACCAAGCCGGAGGTAACACGGGGATTCGAACTGGTGATCCCTGTGTTGGTACGCAACGGAATAGACCGCTATGCCACCCGGACAGCCCAAGTGAGTGGTTTTGAATCAGGGTCAGAACCAACTTTACTGGCCAAGTGTGCCTGTGCACATGAGGAATTTGACATCGGTACACAGCAGCTAGCACTTGCAGACATCGCTCACACAAAGAAAGAAGAAGAAGAAGAAGAAACAAGAACTAAATGGAACAACAACTGGACATTGGAGGCATGCATGTATGCACAACAGGTAGGTCACTACAGAGTTTTGTTATGGTTGAGTAATCAACAACCTATACCCATATATTATACCTTATTGCTTATATATTGTCCATATACTATACCATAGACCATACCACAACTCCAAAACCCCTATGTTGTATTGCATTGTATATGGGCATGAGTCATGTCCACATACAATGCTATATACTCCCACTGTACACTAGTGTAATGTGCACGAATAAGTAGACACGTTAGCCCTTGGCTAACGAGTCGGACCATTTAGTCGACTGGTTAACGTCGCTCGCGGTGCAGGAGATTACGGGTTCGCGTCCCGGCTGTGGCGGTTCCCGGGCTGCCCCCCTAATTCGCTACACTATATTATCTTATGTACCTGAAGTATACACTATACAGTGGTGCTTGAAAGTTTGCGAACCCTTTAGGATTTTCTATATTTCTGCATAAATGTGACCTAAACCATCATAAGATTTTCACACAAGTCCTAGAAGTAGATAAAGGGAACCTAATTAAGCAAAAAATAGTATACTTGGTGATTTATTTATTGAGGAAAATGGTCCAATATTACATATGTGAGTGGCAAAAGTATGTGAACCTTTGCCTTCAGTACCTGATGTGACCCCCCTTGTGCAGCAAGAACTGCAACTAAACGTTTCTGGTAACTGTTGATCAGTCCTGCACATCGGCTTGGAGGGATTTTAGCCCATTCCTCCGTACAGAACAGCTTCAACTCTGGGATGTTGGTGGGTTTCCTCACATGAACTGCTCGCTTCAGGTCCTTCCACAACATTTCGATTGGATTAAGGTCAGGACTTTGACTTGGCCATTCCAAAACATTAACTTGCTTCTTCTTTACCCATTCTTTGGTAAAAGGACTTGTGTGCTTAGAGTCGTTGTCTTGCTGCATTACCCACGTTCTCTTGAGATTCAGTTCACGGACAGATGTCCTGACTTTTTCCTTAAGAATTCGCTGGTATAATTCAGAATTCATTGTTCCATCAGTGATGGCAAGCCATCCTGGCCCAGGTGCAGCCAAACCATGATACTACCACCAACATGTTTCACAGATGGGATAAGGTTCTTATGCTGGGATGCAGTGTTTTCCTTTCTCCAAACATAACACTTCTCATTTAAACCAAAAACTTCTATTTTGGTCTCATCCAGCCACAAAACATTTTTTCCAATAGCTTTCTGGCTTGTCCACATGATCTTTAGCAAACTGCCAATGGGCAGCCATGTTCTTTTTGGAGACCAGTGGCTTTCTCCTTGCGACCCTGCCATGCACACCATTGTTGTTCAGTGTTCTCCTGATGGTGGACTCATGAACATTAACTTTAGCCAATGTGAGAGAGGCCTTCAGTTGCTTAGAAGTTACCCAGGGTTCCTTCATGACCTGGCCGACTATTACACGCATTGCTCTTGGAGTGATCTTTCGACCACTCCTGGGGAGGGTAACAATGGTATTGAATGTCCTCCATTTGTACACAATTTGTCTGACTGTGGATTGGTGAGGTCCAAACTCTTTATAGATGGTTTTGTGACCTTTTCCAGCCTGATGAGCATCAACAACGCTTTTCTGAGGTCCTCAGAAACCTCCTTTGTTCTTGCTATGATACACTTCCACAAACATGTGTTATAAAGATCAAAATTTGCTAGATCCCTGTTCTTTAAATAAAACAGGGCACCCACTCACACCTGATTGTCATCCCATTGATTGTAAACACCTGACTCTAATTTCACTTTCAAATTAACTGCTAATTCTAGAGGTTCACATACTTTTGCCACTCACAGACATGTAATATTGGATCATTTTCCTCAATAAATAAATGACCAAGTATGATATTTTTGTCCCATTTGTTTAATTGGGTTTTCTTTATCTACTTTTAGGACTTGTGTGAAAATCTGATCATGTTTTAGGTCATATTTATGCAGAAATATAGAAAGTTCCAAAGGGTTCACAAACTTTAAAGCACCACAGTATATTCACCTACCATCATCCATATATTCAAATAAAATATAACACATCTCGAGATTAGTAAGCATTAGAAAAGCAGGATATTTTACAGCGCATCGGCCAGAAATTAATCAAGGACAGACTGGGAATCACTCGGCACATTCAGGGGCCAAGCTGAATCCTTGCCTGGCAATTAACTTTTTTTTTATGCGCATGGCAGATTTTGATTTTGGATGCAAACTGCAACACACAGCTGATGTCCTGGCTGAAATCAACTGACTGATTTCCCTGCCGCCACGGAGTGTCTCCGCCGCTTTGACACTGATTACAAGGCCCCACTGACCAGCGGGGCCCGCGTGTCTGTCCTCTGGTGACGGCGCTGTATGAATGGGGCATAATCAGGCTGTGATCCAATCAGAGGACAGCGGCCGGGTGACAGACAGAGAGGCCTCTGTAGGACTCTGATGAGGCCGGAGTTAAAGGGCTCCCGGGGGACGACGACAGGGGATAATGAGAGGCCCTATGAACGGCAGCGGCCCGCAGGAAAGGACAAACTGGCTAATAAGGCCGGCTCATTAACCCTGATGAGATAGACACGGCTTCGAAAACGTTTGATTTGATTTCCAGCTTGTGCTTTTCCCCTGGAGAAATTGAAAAGCGGCATAGCTATTTGGTGAAAAGTCCTCACCCCGAAAGACGTGGGTTCACACTGGACTCGTGCGTCTATCTGCATTTTGAACCCTCGGTGTCCTTTTACTTGATCTTAATTTCTCTCTTTCTTTTTGCTGAATCCCCTTCGAGATTTTCACCCTGAGCATGTTTCATTTTTTGTTCGTTCATTTCGCCCATTTTTAGCCATCCATTATCTGTAGGCTTGCAGGGGCCTGGAGTCTATCCCCAGTAGGTGTTAGGCAGTAGGCCGGGGGAGACCCTAGACAGGTTATCAGCCCATCACAGCCCCCCCCCCCCCACACACACACACACACACTATTCACACCTAAGGGGCAATTCAGGCACTTCCAACCACGTAACGTAGATGTCTTTGAACTGTCGGAAGAAATCGGTGTACCCGGAGGAAACCCACACAAAGCATGGGGGAGACCCAGCGAACTCCACACGTACGGGCGAGAGACTCAAACGCCCTACACAAATAAAGGTTATGATGACCCCAGACCTTTAGTTTGGCACAAGGTCTTTCATTTTGTGGGCTGACTGAAAACCCGCCTCATAATAAAAGACGTTATTTTAAAGGAAGCTCGGCTCCTGGTAGGTATACTGCAGTACGTGAGGACCGCCTAATTGCTTTGTAATGTCGTTGCTTAGAATGAAAAGACGCAAATACATCCAACCCTCCACACTCGCACTCTACTGAGTCATTAATTCCTACCACAAAAAGAAAAAAAGGAAAAAAGAAGTAAGGACCCGGTGGGAGTTTCATTGGAAGCAACAAAAAAAATGCCTTTTATTGCCCGAGAGGGAGAGACAATTTCAGTGATTATATCTTACAAAGTGAATCAGTCGCCATAGTACTTCCCGCCCAGTCCTTCTCACTTAGAATAAACCCAAACCCATCTCTTGTCAAACTTGAGCGTTTTTGTGCTCGGCGTCCATCATTTTATCTGGAAATTGGCGGCCAAGTAAAGATTGCCAGTCTAGCGCGGTGACCCGTCCATCACGTATCGATGCCGAGGTGTTTATGTGAGTTATAACTTGGCCCAAGAGACGGGGAAGTAAACAGCTGGCCTCTTTGGGAGACCAACTCCTCCAAATGAACAGTAGATGGTGGTAGTAAACATTTTTACATGTGGTCTGGTGCAGGGACACGAGGCAGCCCTCCGAGACTCAGGCACAGAAGGCCCATTTCAGACTTTACTATGTGAGTCACTATTTGCAAATCTCGTCAGAGGTGACGCGGGGTGTTATAACTGTGCATATCAGAACCCTGTTTGTTGGCCATGTAGGTTTGCACCAGGCACAGAATTTGACCCAGTGTGCTTAGAATAACAACACTACAACACAGCAATCTTCAGATCCATAGACGAGGGTCGGCTTACACAGGCGAAACAAGAGGCGATAAAGTGCAGTGGTGCAGAGACTGTCTCAGAGATGCTGAGGTGCTGTGCTCTGGTTCAGGCCTACATACGTAAGTGTTGTGTGCCAACATGCGAGCATGCCAATCCCACCCGCATTCCGACCCTCGGTAAAGATCAAACGCGAGCGCCTCCCGTCTTGTTATTCGTGACAATCAGGCGTGGGAGCGAGATTCGGCGTTTAACAAAACGCGGGAAACGGAAGTGACAGAGCCGCTAAATCCCCGAGTTAAGCTCATCGCTGCCGCTTCTCTGACGTTCCGGCCTTTCATCAGGCAGGGGTTTTTAGCTCCGCGCCACCGGAAATGACAGCGCTTGAAGTCTCGGCTCCCCCCCGGTAAACCGCGCGCGTAGAGGTGAGTAACCGAGACAAGATCCCCTTCGACGGGGAGCAACATGTACGCAAACGCTCCGTAGCAGAAACGGGGGGGGGGGGGTGAGAATGTCGAATAGGTGCCCTGCCAGACGAGGGTGAACGGTGATAGCTCGGGGTTTGCTTTCACACTAGAGACCCGGGCCTGGATCCGAGTACACTTGACCCTTGATCAGTCCAGTTCGTTAGATAAGTGTGGACTCTAGTACGGTTCCCGTAGCGAAACTGGTTTTTTGTTGCCCTGTGCGGGATTCGATACGGCGTGTACCGCACCACAAGGCGACATCACTAACCACTCGGCTAAAGGGTCAGACCTGTTGGCTAGGGGCTAACGGGTCTTATTAGTAGTTTACAGCAGCGTTTCTCAACCGGGGGTCCGCGGACCCCCTAGTGGTCCGTGGTGTAATTGCAAGGGGTCCGTGAAAATAAAATATCTTTAAAAAAAAGATCCTATGACATTTATAGAAATAGGATTATTTTACTCAAATGTGACTGAGGCCTTTATCTACCTAAACTATAAAGGGTAACAGGACTTTTTTCTCTAATTACATCTGTTTCACAAGTGTAGTTTATTGTATTTTAATAAGAGATCTCGCTCCCGTTTGCATTGTTAAAAGTTACTGCGTAAAAATTCTGTTGTTACATATATCTGAAAGTTACTGAATACATATTCTGTTTTGTTACATATATCTGAAAGTTACTGAATACATATTCTGTTTTGTTACATATATCTGAAAGTTACTGAATACATATTCTGTTTTGTTACATATATCCGAAAGTTACTGAATACATATTCTGTTTTGTTACATATATCTGAAAGTTACTGAATACATATTCTGTTTCGTTACATATATCTGAAAGTTACTGCATAAGAATTCTGTTTTGTTAACTATATCTAAGTTACAACTGAAAGCTCTTATTTTTGCCCCAAAGAGTGAATAAATGCTATAATGCAATTTAAAATGCAGTTTCTACTGTTTCTATCAAATTGCAACCCCCCTCCCCCAAGATCAGGTGGAGGGGTCCTCAGGGTAGATCAAAAATACGCAGGGGGTCCAGGACCCCAAAAAGGTTGAGAACCACTGGTTTACAGTACCAAAACCTGAAAGTGGACTCTGCTAGGCTACAAAGCGTTTCTCAGCGACGCCTGGCTCCTCCGAAATCAGCGCATGCGTGCACTGCACGCTGATCTACGCAAGCGCACTCGGGTACGGGCCTACGTGGCTGATGTGAGAGGGAAAGATTTAAGCTAAATATGGAATATAACTATATTTCATTTGTTTTGGGGTTTTTTTCACACTGTGCTCATTCAAAGTTATTTTGGAGCAGGGGCGGATCTACAGGGTGGCAAAGGGGTGGCAAGACTGTGTCCCAGAGGTGGCAGCTCTCGATCCACCACTGTTTTGGAGTGATATGCAAGACTTTACAAATGGGGAAATGGGTACCAATGTACAGAGGAATGTACTTGATGTGATGTTATATGTTGTGTTCTATGGGACAGACAGCAATACTAACCTATATAATTCAGCTTCTGGTTATTCTAGGTAAATTTCACATCCAAAAATCTAAATGGCCTGACTCCAAACCCTGCTTCATCGATTCGTTGTCGAACTCAAGCAGTATGGCACCTTAATTGAAAATGTGGAGGGGGGGAAGAAAAAAACTATAACGACTCGATATTTTAAAGAAAGTACATTTTAACTGAACTCTGGCAGGACTTAAAACGAATGGACTTTTAGCTCCCCTGGTCTGTACAAAGTTGCTATTTTTTCCTGTATGACAATTGTATACCTCCTTATTGTAAATGAAATTTTGAAATTTTTTGTTACTGATGTGAAAGGTGTGGGGGGGGGGGCACGAAGCAACCGTACCTAATATGAAACGCCCTTAAACTGTTCCCTCCAGAAAACGATTAGATGTTTGTCGAGACTGTCAAGACACGAGGTGAGAAGCTAAAACCGTCCCGAGTTTTGATTCCAGGAGATGACACGCGGTGACAAAAGAGGTGCGTGAGGGGATGGGGGGAGAGTCGATAGAACAGTTGTGAGAACGCGCTCTCAAACTTGTGATTTGTCAGCAACAACAAAAACACATACGAGCTTCTTAGTCATTCTGATTCTGCTCCCGGAAACGGAACATGCGCAGTGAGTTGATAGAGAAATACATCTGCTTATTCTTCAGTATAACCACATTGTCTTTTACAGAAATATCAAAGGAAATGGCCCAAACATATACCATGCACATTCACATTACTTGTTGTACTTAAAGATAATGGAAATGGGGTTTTCCCCTCAGCTCCCATTAGAGACTCCATCTGAACACTCTGGTCCTTTCAAGCGCTGCTAAGGCTGTTGCATATATTCTATTTAAAGCTGTGATGTATGTATCTGAGACAAAGACCCAGGATCATCTCAATGCTCGTCTTTGAATTGACAGTGCCAAGGGATGCTAAACCGGCAAGGGAATTCGCTCCTTCGCCTCTTTAGTTGGAATTGATTTCTTCAAAGGCGACTGTTGTTTTTTAATTAAAACACAGAACTGGCTAATTGTGAAATTGATTCAGCTTGTGGTTTTCACTGTGTAAAGCAATATGCCGTTGCCCTCAGTACCATCTATATTTATCAGGGAAACCGAACCAAAAGTCTCTCTTGCTGTCTTGCTCTCTTGCACACGGGCATGCTGAAAAAATAACAGAAAAATACACCAAATATACACATGCACACACACATGCATACTCAGTTTAGACCATTTAACGCTGTAATCTTGCAACTCTTCGAAATATTGTGAAAGTTCTCCAGTAAGTCTTGCATATAACTGACAGTGTGAGAGTCTTTAACTCACAGCGAACACTGTAAGCTCATGCCAGACGTAGCTTGAAAGTGTGTTGTCAACAACAGGATTAAACTATGGACCATCAGAACCTCAGTAAGCGATTTACGCCCAGTTAAATGTCACTTCTTAAAAGTGTGCCTAACTGAGCTATAATTGTGCCTCGTACAGATATTTTCATGATGAACTTAATGCACTTTCCTCCTGCCAACAAGATTTATGCCACACCCGAGATAATTTTCTCGTAGAAAATCACATGATAGACTTACACATCCATCTTTTTTGAGGGTTAAAGTTACCTTCAGAACAACTATATTTCAGTGGGGCATTTTGCTATTGGATTAATCATGGGGCCCTAAATTATTCATCCCTTATCCTTTCTTGAAGAACTGTCCTCAGCCCAATGTAATTCCATGCTTTTTGCCAAGAAAAATTGTCCCAAATGATGCAGCTTACTGTATCCTGGCAAAGGTCCATTTGCTCAGCTCTTTTACTCCTCATTCAGCTTAAAAGGCTGAGACTGGCAGTAGTTTCAAGTACTTGCACCAAATTAGGCAAAGTAACTGAGGTTTGTTTCTTCCCATAGGCCTCTTAGTCACATCAAACACACATGCCAACACGCTGTATTTCTTCCAACATGTTAGATGGCAGGGTCTGGAGGACGTTGACACCCACGCTAACAGTGACAAAAATCAGGCTATCTTGGTTGGTGTCTTCAGTACTATCACTATAACCTATCTGACTCTGAACCGTCTCACTACCGCCGGCCAAACTGCATCCTTCTCCTTCTCAGTAAACAAGATTCACCCCTCACCTGATTAATGACATCCACATAAAACACTTCCACGTAGCCTCCTTCCAACATCTCAAGAACATCCCAAAGCTCTGCCTTATCTGGATTCCAGCCGATGTAGGGCAGTTGGCTCACAATGTTATTTTCTCATGTCTAGTACACAGACGTGCCTTCCTAAAGTCTGAACAAAAGATTAATTGGTGACACCTCCAATCCCCCGCTAAAATTCCCTGTAAAACAATATCTGTAGCGGTGTCCGGATGGTGTGGTGGTCTATTCTATTGCCCACGAACACGAGAATTGCCAGTTCGAATCCCCCGTGTCACCTCCGGCTTGGTTGGGTGTTCCTACAGACACAATGGGCCGTGTCTGCGGGTGGGAAGCCGGGTGTGGGTATGTGTCCTGTTCGCTGCACTATCGCCTCCTCTGGTCGGTCGTGGCGCCTGTTCGGGGGGGAGAGGGAACCGGGGGGTAATAGCGTGATCCTCCGATGGTTTACGTCCCCCAGGCGAAACTCCTCACTGTCAGGTGAAAAGAAGCGGCCGGCGACTCCACATGTATCGGAGGAGGCATGTGGTAGTCTGCAGCCCTCCCTGCGTCGGCAGAGATCGGGATGGTTTGGAAGAGTGGGGTAATTGGCTGCATAAAATTGGGGGGGGGGGGGGAATCCTAAAAAAGAAAAAAAGAAAATATGTTTTCCTTTGTGATCTGTGAGAATCTCCATAATCTAAATGGAGGCCAGTTACCTCAGGGGGAGGGATGGACTGGCGGAAAAGCTTGTTAATTGAATTCCGGGCACCAACTGGAGGGTTTAGGGCCAGTTCATCTTATCATACATGAGTGTGTAGTGCCACACAACAAGGGAATATTACACCCAATTATAATGTGTAGAGAGAAGCGAACTGACTCACGTTCTCTTTATTTGATGTCTTCACTGGTGCAAATCTCTGACCTGTTTCCTTGAGCAAGACACAGTGAGACGCCAAGGGGCTTTCGGTTGGGGGACAGAAACGACAGTGCAGTGTAACAGCTCACACTGTTAAATCTGTAGGGAAATTAATCCAACGTTTGTTAGTGCCTTACATGCCAATTAATCACCATGCTATCGGCGCACAGCTAAACGGTTGGAGTTTAGAATAATGTCAAGGAGTCAAACATATATATCCCCCAAACGTTTTCAAGACTTCAATCAATTGTCCCCTCGGCTTCTCTCCTGTTGAGAGGAGACACACTCAAATCCACGAGCGCGCACACACACACGCACGCACATGCACTTGTGTCGACGATTTAGTCCTCCAAATGAGCCTCCATAAATCACGCTCCTCAACCAATAAACAGCTCCACTTGGCCGTCTCTGAACCTTCTAAAGGCACTCTTAGCCTCCCTGTCATGTTAGCACTACAGAGTAATTAACAAGATGTTTCTGCCCAGAAAATGAGGAAGGCAAGGGAAAAAAAACCCCTAATAAACATTTCACTGGAGAAGGGTGTTGTTGTATAAGGTGTCGCTCGTTCTTGTGAGTGAGACGAGGGTTAAGCACCTCGGGAATAAAACATCGTGTAGATTTCACTTTCACTACATGTATTCAGATAACTACTGTATCTGTTAATTCCCTGCAGAATATGCCAACTTCGTTGACTTTGGTATACTGTTAACCGTCAGGCAGTCCGGCAGAGCTATAGGGTCTGCAGTCTAGTGCAATGTCAGCTGCAGTGCCTGTGAAGAATGACTGAATAAACACTAAGATATCTTATAGATATTTATAAAAAGTTGGGAAGCCACAAATGGTACTTCGAAGAGAAAATCATTCTCATCTAAATCCCACTTGGACAGAAAGGAATTCAAATAATGATAGGAAGGGCTCGCTCACCCTAAATCAAAGCGCAAATTGGTTTGGACGAACACTGTGTTTGCAGTGGGGTCTTTTTGTAAGGTTTTTTTTTTTAGCAAGTAAAGTTTCAGAATCGCACCACTTACAATTACGAAGATGAGCAATTTTTCTCAGAATTATTTGCTTCTATTCCTAATTTAAAATCACACAGTTTGATTCTGGGAGGTGATTTTAATTGCATTCTCAATCCAAAATTGAATAGATCATCTAAGACAGTTAAGCCACTATCTAAGTCAGCTGAACCGATAGAATCTTTTCGTAAGACTTATGGGATGGCAGACCCCTGACTATTCAAAAATCCAGTCAACCGCTTATATCCACCCCCCACCCCCCAGTGGCTCATTCATACTCATGCATATATTATTTTCTCATTGATAATAAATTCCTCTCTGTAGTTAAACGTTGTGATTATGGGGGGATTGTCCTCTTGGATTATGCCACACGCTTACTGCAACCAGCCTTCCAAAAACAAAAATATGTGTACAACAAGGCCATTTAATCAATCTATTACTGTCTGATAGATCATTTACTGATTTCATATTGGCTCAGCTATAATTGTTTATTTCAACACATGAAACTGGAGAAGTATCAAAATGCACCCTTTGGGAGGCTTTAAAAGCTTGTATTCATGGCCAAATTATATCCTGTAATGCATCATCTAATTGAACATGAAATAAAAGTCTCTGAAATCACTTACCAGATTCTAGACATAGACTGTCAATATTCTGTTAATCCCAGCCCCGACATGTATAGGAAAAGGATATCCCTCCAAGATAAATTTGACCTCCTTGCCACAGAAGAAACTGCAAAATTGCTATTACAAGCTAAACACAAATCTTATGAACAGGGAGAATGAGCAGGAAGATTGTTTGCCCTTCAGATTCAGCAATCAGCAGCATCTGAATTGATTACTGAAATATGTACACCGTCTGGTCAAAAAACAACTGACCAAGATGAGATTAATCATGAATTCAAATTATTTTACTCTCACCTTTATTCTTCAGAGTTAAAGGGAGATCCCGTGGTAATTGAGGATTTCCTTAATAAACTGAATATTCCTACAATAGATAAAACTTGTCCCGAAGAGCCAATATCTCTCGAAGAATTAAATCAAGCTATAAAGAGTACGCAGAGTTCCAAAGCACCAGCACTTGATGGTTTCACCTCAAGAGTTCTACAAGACATTTCCAAAGCTACTATCGCCTCTATTGCTCTATGCCCTTAATGAAGCCTATAAGTCCAAGATCCTTCCCCCTACCTTTTATCAAGCCTCTATCTCTCTCTTTTTGAGGGGGGTTGGGACTCCTGCCAACCCAAGTTCTGATAGACCAATCAGTTTTTGGAATGTTCATACAAAATTGTTAGCTAAAATACATGCTTCCCTTCTTAAAAAGGTTCTTCTTACTATCATAGCACATGTTCAAACATTCTTTATAAAAACATTTTTAATTTCCAATCTTCACAAACTGCACAATATCATATATTCCTCTAGCCCGTTATCTCAACATCTAGAAGTCCTTCGCTTGCTAGATGCCGAAAAAGCATTTGACTGGGTCAAGTTGGACTTTCTTTTCTCTGTTCTCGAGAGGTTTGTGTTTGGTGAAAACTCAACTTGTGGGTTAAGTTATTATATGTCTCTCCTCTTGCTTTGGTCCAGACCAATTCCTTCAGATCATAATATTTCCCCTTACAGCAAGGGACAATACAATGTTGCCCTCTCTCCCCCCTATTATTTGTGCTTGCTATCGAACCCTTGGCTATTGCGCTGCACTCTTTAAATGGCTATGATCGGGTTTATGGGGGGGGGGTGCACACAAAGTGTCATTAGATGCTGATGATTTATTATTATGCATAACAAATCCACTTAAATCAATACCAAATATTATGTCTGTCCTGAGGGAATATGGTAGGGTCTCCGGCTACAAGCTAAATTTGTCAGAGTGAACTATATCCTATAAATACCAAAGCCCAGTGTCTGTCATATTCACACCCCCCATTTAGGGTTATATCAAGCTCCTTGAGATACTTGGGCGTGATTGTTACACGGAACATTTCTGACTTATTTAAATTGAATTTTAACTACACTACCTGAGCGCACAATTGCTGACTTTGATAGGTGGTCCCGTCTCCCCATTTCCTTAGCGGGCAGAATCAACGCTGTTAATATGAATGCACTTCCCAAATTTTTGTTTTTATTTCAGTGTATTCCGATCATTATTAAAAAGTGTTTTTTTTACATACCTGAATACGGTAATAACCTACTTTATTTGGAACAACAAAAAAAACAAAGGAATATGAAAAAGAATATTTGCAAAGGCTAAACCTGGTGGGGGTATGGGACTACCTCACTTATTATTTGGCTTTTAATATTCGTGCCCTCTCCTTCTGGATCCAACCAGCCAAGACTGATAGTGATCCAGCCTGGCTGCAGATAGAGCAAGCATCATCTTACCCTACTTCCTTAGCTGTGTTTTTTTTTCTCTTCACTACCTTTGGCTTTAGATTATACAAAGGATAACCGAATTGTTACACAGTCCCTTGAAATATGGTACAACATAAGGCAGCAGTTTGGATGCAACGTAGTTCTCTTCTTGCTCCTCTGTCCCCCAACCGTTTTTTTCCTCCTTCCATAATTGACACTTCATTTGAGTTGTGGAAGCATAACGGTATTTATACTATGAAAGCTCCTTACTTTGATGGAATGTTCTTCTTTCACCTTTTTCCCTGTTTTTCAGGGGTCGCCACAGCAGATTTTACAGTTTCCATCAGGACCCTGTGAGGGCACAGCACCAATGCTGGCCATTGTTAATGCGGGCCTTGACCGATCCGGTATGGTCTTGTTAAGCCGCATACTGATTTGGCAAAATTTATGTCACATAACATTGATGGAATATTACCCTCTTTTAAACAGTTGCACAATAAATTTTGCCTAGCACAAACTCAATTCTTTAGATTTCTCCAAATCCGCCATTTTATTAAGTTCAACACATCATCTTTTCCTAGACTGCCCATGGAACATCCATGGAATCTTTGTTCTCCTTCGATCCCTCAGCTAAAGCAGAAATATCCTTTGAATACGATTATTTATTTAGTTTGCAGAACACTTCCCTAGTTATTCTGAAATCTGCTTAGGAGAATAATTCGGCACTGGACATAACAAAAGACCAGTCGTAAGACACCTTGAAGAATGCACATACAGCATCAATATGCATTAGGCATAGGTTAATACAATTCAAGGTACTACATCATCTTCATTATTCCAAAGTAAATCTTGCCAAATATATCCTAATATAGACTCTATTTGTGACCAATGTAGGCAGCTTCCTGCTACTCTGGCACACATTCTGCCTCTGTCCTAAATTATCTAAATACTAGAAATATATTTTCCAAACTCTATCAGATGTTTTTGGGCAGATGACACAACCTGAGCTTTTGATTGCCATATTCGGTGTCCCAGGAGAGGATAGTCCTCTTAGAGGTATTAATTACATAATTGGTGTAAAGGTGTGACAGTGATTCTGCAGCACTGATCTCCTGTTCTGGAAACTTTTTTGATCAACTGCAAACCTTTCGACACTCCCAGTGAGTTTGGTTCATTCATTCTGGCCGGTGTTTACATTCCACTGCAGGCTGATGTGTTTGAGGCACAGTGCATGCTTGCCGACCAGATACTGTGTGTGTAGTGGACAAACCTGGACTCTGTCATTATTGTCCTTGGCTAATTTAACAAAGGAAATCTCAGCCATGAACTACCCTATACCACCAGCTGATTAAATGCCGGACCAGGGAGAACAGTTTAGATCATTGTTGCACTACAATCAACGGTGCCTATCACGCAGTCCCCTGCGGTGCACTGGGACACTATGACCATGTCATGGTCCACTTGATTCCTGCATACAGGCAGAAATTAAAACTCTCTAAACCTGTCGTGAGGAACATCTAAGAAGTGGACCAGTGAAGCTATGGAGGATCTTTGTGTATGCTTGGACTGTACTGACTGGGATGTTTTCAGGACTGCCACCAACAGTCTGGATGAGTACACTGAGGCTGTGACATTTCATTTCAGCTTCTGTGAGGACAACTGTGTACCATCACGTACCAGGGTTAGTTACAACAACTACAAACCCTGTTTTACCTCCTTTTCCCCACTTCAGTAGGGGCCCGGGTCTCTCCATAACTGCCCCTCTTGAGGCCCCCTCCTCCCTTATGCCCCCTAGGGACATTAACAGGCTGTTCAAGAGACAGAACCCCTGCAAAGCTGCTGGACCAGACTGTCTCCCTCTCCACCCTGAAGCACTGTGCCAGTCAGCTCTCTCAAACATATTTACAGACATTTTTAACACCTCACTGGAGACCTGTTGTGTACCAGCCTGCTTTAAGACCTCCACCATCATACCTAACCTCTGTAGTAGTAGAGTCTTTTGAGCGCCTTGTTTTGTCCCAACTTAAAACTATCACTGACCTACACCTGGACTCCCTGCAGTTCACCTACAGAGCCAACAAGTCTGTGGATGATGCAGTAAACATGGTGCTCCACTTCATCCTCCACCACCTGGACTCTGCAGGAACCTATGCCAAGATCCTGTTTGTGGATTTCAGCTCAGCCTTCAACACCATCATCCTGGATCTGCTGCAGGACAAGCTCTCCCAGCTGCATGTGCCTGTCTCCACCTACAGGTAGATCAGCGACTTCCTATCTGACAGGAAGCAGCACGTGAAGCTGGTGAAACACATCTCTGACTCTCGGACCATCAGCACCGGTTCTCCTCAAGGCTGTGTCCTTTCCCCTCTGCTCTTCTCCCTGTATATGAACAGATGCACCTCCAATCACCAGTCAGTCAAGCTCCTGAAGTTTGCTGACAACAACACCCTAATTGGGCTCATCTCTGGTTGAGATGAGTCTGCCTACAGGTGGGAGATTGATCATCTGGTGCGACCAAAGCAACTTGGAGCTCAAAGCTATAAAGACATTTGAAATGGTTATGGACTTCAGAAAATACCCAGCTCTACCCGCCCCCATCACCCTATGTGGCTCCCCAGTCAACACTGTGGAATCCCTCTGCTTCCTTGGCACCATCATCCAGGACCTCAAGTGGGAGGATGTACTTCCTGTGGCAGCGGAAAAAGTTCAACCTGTCGAAGCCAATGATGGTTCACTTTGACACTGCCATCATTGCGTCCATCCTCACCTCCTCCATCACTATCTGGCATGCTGCTGCCACTGCCAAGGACAAGGGCAGACTGCAGGGTATCATTCACTCTGCTGAAAGGGTGACTGGCTGCAACCTGCCATCCCTCCATGACCCGTATGCCTCCAGGACACTGAGGCGAGCAGGAAAGATCATAGCCAACCCTTCCCACCCAGGCCATGGTCTCTTCAAAACACTCCCCTCTGGCAAGAGGCTAAGGTCTATACAAACCAGAACCTCATGCCACAAGAACAGCTTCTTCCCTACAGCAGTAGGCCTTTCTAACAAGCCCCCAGACACCCATAGATCCTGGCATTGATGCCCATCCCCCCCACCCCCCTTTGTCTCTCTTACCGTGCTCTCTGTATATGGACACCCTGCATAAAACCTGCACTACCCTGTAAATAACTTTTTTTCTTTAATTACTTCTTAAAATTCTAATTTAACTGTTGCAAATACAGCTCCAGTGCAGGGCATCAGGTGCTGCCACATGGTCTTACGTTCAACTCTGAACTGGTGTTGTTTGCACCTTATTGCACCTTATTTTCATTTTTATTTTATTATATGTATATTAATTATTATTTTTAACATGTATTTTTACTATTTACTGTTAATTTTTTCCCTCTTGCACCAATATACCACAACATAGTCCTTGTATGTTCTTGTACTTGGCAATAAATCTGCTTCTGATTCTGATTGTAACCTTTATAATGTTATTAGCGCGCAGGCTAGTCCTCCTAAACTGTAAAAACCCACACCCTCCCAGTTACATTTTATGGTTGAGAGATTTCATACAGCACTTAAAAGTAGATAAACTCAGGTTTATACTTCATGGTTCTGCTGACAAATTAATCTTTCATATTGATTTATTAAGCAACTTGAACCCCCCCCCTTTTTTTCTTTTGTATTTTTGTGTTTTTATCCTGTCATGCCATTTTTTTTTCTTTTTGCTCTTTGTTTGTAAAACACAAAAGTTATTTACATTGAACTTATCTGTAAAACTGAAAGCCAGTAAACACAATTTAACAAAAAAACAAAACAAAAACAAACATCGTGCTTTCAGCCTGACGGTTGGTTAAACAAACTGTTAAGTATTAATACATAACAGGGGAATTTCACCCCAAAAAAACGAAGAACGATGCTCTCTCTCTCGTTATATTTCAGCTTGCATTGTTTGACGTTTTTCCCCACAAATTGCTGAAAACATCAGTCTTCACTATCTGAAAATATTTCTGCCTCGCACGTAAAAAGGCAAAGTCTTGTGATCCGCCTCCCCCCAATTTTGCATGAAGATATTAGATGTGGAGCGATGTTGGTGGCTGTGTTTTCACCTTTTTTTTCCCCCCACACAGTACCTTGTTATCCTTGAGGGTTGTGTGTGCCTGCGATATCAACACATCTCTGAAACACTGTGTGTTTATGTGTGGCCCTGTTCTCGGTAACACGGTGAGGATGCGCACTCCACCTGTATCATGCTCCACTGCAGCCCCTATTAAAAGACCTGCTCCCTGCCCCAGATCATTAGACAGACTTTAATCCCTCCCCACGTCTGCGGTTTTGCTGTTTTTCACCCAGAGAGTTTCCTCTGGAGACATGACTTGTGCTACACCCTCCTCTGTACAAGCGGCAAAGGTAATAGCGAGGATAGAAGACTTCTTTTGTTTGGGTTCTTCAGATATCGTGGGAAGACAAAGGAATAGCCTGAGGGGGATCTTGCAAGTACAAAAACCAGCAGGAGAAAAAGGTAAATATGGATTATTTGTACAACGCGAGTGCAGGTGGCAGCAACAGAAATAACACTGATGCCACTGTTGACGTGTGCCAGAGAATTTGGTGACAACTCTCAGGCTGCCTGCCTGCTTCTTATTTTTTTTTTTATTTGTTTACTTTTGGATTCAACCATAAGAACTTGGGAACTAGATTCAAACTCAGTGCTCTGAACCTCCTCCCAGGCCCCTCACTCATTAGCAGCCTCATCCAGCTTGACCATGACAGTGTTCCAGCTCTGAGATTAGGCCCGCGTCTTTACAGGTACCTCCACGGGATACAGGCACGAAGGTTGATGAGGCTCCAGTGGACAAAAGGATCACTTTTAATGAGTCTCTCCTCCGTGTCCTCCTTTCCCCTTCTAAGCAGGTCAGCCCAGTCGAAGATCTCCTCTCGGTCCACAGGGACACAGCACCAACTTCGGTTCAACCTGGCGGAAGCAGGGGTCTGCTTAAGTTCTTTGGAACAACTTTGCGATTGTGATCAAAGTAACTTTCATCATGAAACCCTTTCCAAAACAAAGGTACAAGATGCTTAAAAGTTACATTTTTGCCGATTTTCAACCTTATTTCCATGTGTTAATCATAGAGGTGGCATCTCCGGAAAGTTCCCAGTACTTGTCAATGTTTATAATGCCATTGCCCATTACAGTGACGCGGCTTATCGCTGCCATCGATTGATGTCAGTGGGTGACAGAAGAAATACAAGGCTGAGATGTTCATTTTCTAATCTTGAGAAACTCTGTAGAAACGTAGAACAGCTCTCTCGGCAGGAGAGCATTGATTGCCTTGTCAAAATAAATTGCACTGAAGTGGTAAAATTTTTAAAGACTAGATAGACCACCAGCACTTACTGGGTGTGCAGATTAGTGGCAAAATTTCCCTTGAAGAAACAGTTAAATCAAATACAAATTCAAAGCAGATAATGCAATACTTTGGCTACTACAACAACTACAAGTACTAGTAAAATAATGATAATAATAGTAATATGTCTTTATGCATGCTCAATAATCCAAGTAACACTGACCAAGTGTGTCTGCTCCTGAAGCTGTGTCTTCAGTCCACGTACTTCACACACAGGGGGCAGTACTATAGGCAGAGGCATGAGTGTGCTATGGGTTCCCCAGTCTCACCTGAATTGGCCAACTTGGACATGGAGGAAGTGGAAAAGAGGGCTCTGATGTCCTGTCCAAACTCCAAAAATCAAACTAATGCATGATACATGATTCAACCATAAAACAGGACCCACTGAAACCAGCCAAATATAAATGGAGTAAATACGAAAAATAAAGAATGTCAAATAATGATCAAGTAAAAGGTAGCACAAATGAAGCAGCTATATTTAAAAACACGTTTTTGTGAATAACTTTAGAATAAATAGAATACAAATCGTTAAAGTGCAGGGTCAAGGTGCAAAGTGGGGGAAATGGTCCAAGTGCATCGTTAAAATTTTTTAAGTCTGAGTATTTGAAACTCCTTTGGAAAGCAAAGGACTGCTGCGGTTGTCTGAACAGAGCTTCGTCAGATTCCTGTTCAGAGGACATTTCAGTTTATGGACGCCCGCTGCACTCAGACTCGCTCAACACCTTTCACGGACTTCAGTTTGATCTCAAATGCATCTTTCAAGTTTTATTTCCCTCCACATTTGATTTTCACTAATTGTCTGTAGCAAACGGGCGGTCGGTTTGCAGAGACAAATTTGCCCAGCCTCGAGGGGTGTCCCGGCTTATTCACATTCCCAAATCTCCCTCTATAAGGGTCTTAGCAGCAGGGTGCATGGCGTCCGCACGCTCCGTATCGCTCTCATAAAAGGACCTCTTCTCCGGTGCTTACACGGGGAAACCGCGCCGCCCCACGGCGTTGCACATTGGAAGGCAGACATTTCTTTAAGGGGGTAAACGTCAGTGACCCTTCCAAGTTTGCTTGCCACCCAAAGATGAGGGAAGTGGTGTCTTCTAAATGGGGAGTTTATGTACTTTTTGTCAGTGGCATCAATCCTGCGCTGTGTTGTTGGGCGAGCCATAACCGAAATGTGACTGGGTGGAATGAATCCTCCCCACGGTAAACAAAAGATAACAGGTTGGGTACAAAGGCCGGCAACTCCTAGGAGCCATCTTTAAGGGTTTTGTTCAGAATTGTAACTTAGCAAAGGCTAATGTAATCTATTACAATTTACAATCGGCATTACTAAATTGTCCCTAGGTATGAATGTGTGTGTGTGTGTGTGTGATGGCCTGGCGGCCTGTCCAGGGTGTCTCCCCGTCTGCCGCCCAATGACTGCTGGGATAGGCTCCAGCATCCCTGCAACCCTGAGAGCAGGATAAGCAGTTCGGATAATGGATGGATGGATGGATAATATTATATACTATATATATAGATATAACTTTGTTAAAAGAAACACTCAACAGTAGGGATAGTGCTCAACAAATAAGGAGCAAAATGATCCAGTATTTTAATTTTATATTAAGATATTCCATCCAATAATGCATTTTATATATATATATATATATATATATATATATATATACACTCACTGGCCACTTTATTAGGTACACCTTGCTAGTACCGGGTTGGACCCCCTTTTGCCTTCAGAACTGCCTTAATCCTTTGTGGCATAGATTCAACAAGGTACTGGAAACATTCCTCAGAGAGTTTGGTCCATATTGACATGATAGCATCACGCAGTTGCTGCAGATTTGTTGGCTGCACATCCGTGATGCGAATCTCCCGGTCCACCACATCCCAAAGGTGCTCTATTGGATTGAGATCTGGTGACTGTGGAGGCCAATTGAGTACGGTGAACTCATTGTCATGTTCAAGAAACCAGTCTGAGATGATTCGAGCTTTATGACATGGCGTGTTATCCTGCTGGAAGTAGCCATCAGAAGATGGGAACACTGTGGTCATAAAGGGATGGACATGGTCAGCAACAATACTCAGGTAGGCTGTGGCGTTGACACGATGTTCAATTGGTACTAAGGGCCCAAAGTGTGCCAAGAAAATATCCCCCACACCATTACACCACCACCACCAGCCTGAACCGTTGATACAAGGCAGGATGGATCCATGCTTTCATGTTGTTGACGCCAAATTCTGACCCTACCATCCGAATGTCGCAGCAGAAATCGAGACTCATCAGACCGGGCAACGTTTTTCCAATCTTCTATTGTCCAATTTTGGTGAGCCTGTGCGAATTGTAGCCTCAGTTTCCTGTTCTTAGCTGACAGGAGTGGCACCCGGTGTGGTCTTCTGCTGCTGTAGCCCATCTGCCTCAAGGTTCGACGTGTTGTGCGTTCAGAGATGCTCTTCTGCATACCTCGGTTGTAATGAGTGGTTATTTGAGTTACTGTTGCCTTTCTATCAGCTCGAACCAGTCTGGCCATTCTCCTCTGACCTCTGGCATCAACAAGGCATTTTCGCCCACAGAACTGCCGCTCACTGGATATTTTCTCTTTTTCGGACCATTCTCTGTAAACCCTAGAGATGGTTGTGCGTGAAAATCCCAGTAGATCAGCAGTTTCTGAAATACTCAGACCAGCCCGTCTGGCACCGACAACCATGCCACGTTCAAAGTCACTTAAATCACCTTTCTTCCCCATTCTGATGCTCGGTTTGAACTGCAGCAGATCGTCTTGACCATGTCTACATGCCTAAATGCATTGAGTAGCTGCCATGTGATTGGCTGATTAGAAATTTGCGTTAACGAGCAGTTGGACGGGTGTGCCTAATAAAGTGGCCGGTGAATGTATATAATCAATGCATTTGTGTATGTGTGTGTGTGTGTGTGTGTGTGTATATACTGTATATAATCAGTGCATTTGTCTATATCTTATTTGCCTGATTTTACATTTTTGCACGAGTCAAACATTTACCGCTTCACTTCACAACTCTTTATAGCCGGTGATCTTGCGCATGAATGTGAGACAAAGATGATGAAAGTTAGTGCCGCAAAAATGACCACAACCGCACACGCTGATCACAGGTTCCTTCCATTCTGTTTTCCCGGAGCGTCATACAGATTTGGAAAACGTTTCTCACACAGAGAGAGATAATTGATCTAGGGGAAAAAAAACCAACACAGTGTCACTTCTGCATACATGTCGCCAATGAAAAAGGATTATGTGGGAAGCAGTGATTTAGCGACCATACAGTAGCGGCCATGATCGCGTAGCGACTTTGCAAGTGTTCTTTTAAAGAGAGCTGAAGGCTAACCCGTTGTAAAAGGGTAGGATATGTACTCTGGACAACATGCCAGCGCGAAACGCAGAGCAAAGTTAGGGAGACGTAGTTGTTCAAGGGTACACTTTTAAGTTTGATGTGACTTTCTAATAAGCATCTTTGTGGGCCTACAAAAACATAGCTTTATGATCCACATAATATCATCATTATCCTGTTCACGGCCCAGGGGACTCTTGGGCAGGGGAGGATGGTGACGCCGGATCTGCCCCCTTGTTTTATGTTGGTAATACGCAGCAATTTGCCACCTCAGTCTCCCCCCTTGGCCCTTTCATTCTTTCTGGGAAGTCTCTGATTCTGTGTCAGAGGTCACCCTCTTCAAAGAGCCAGAGGATGCGGACTATGGCGCCAAATTGGTTTTTGTCCACATACTGCGGGTGTGTTTTCATCTTGCCATATAGGGATCACAAAGATGGAGCCATCTGCTGATTCGTGGTAGTTTTATTGTAAAATAAATAAATAAATAATAATCACATCACGTTTGAGGCTGATTTCAACGTGATGCTTGGAAAGAAAGGCAAGTTTGTTTGTTTTTCGGACATGTTCCTAATCAGAAGGCTACGTTACAGCCTCGAGCCTTCTTTAACGTTTGGAAGCAGCACCTGCCATGTTGACTTTATCTGTAGATTTGAGCGGTTTAATCTCATTGCCTGGCTAGCTCTGCTTACTTTTCATTGATTCTGACTGTAATAACCTGTATTGGAGATACCGATCTTGGACTCATCAGCTGCATTATCAGCATGCCCTTCCCTATTGCCACATCCGACAACCCCGGGCTGTCCAGTCTGACGTCCATCAAGCCCAGAGTTCAGTGGAAGACAACACGTCCTTGCTATGACGTGCCAAACACCTCTTGATCAATGTCCTTTACTGTTTGGGGTTTGTTTTTATTTGGGGGGGGCGGGGGTGGGGGGGTTGGCTTGCTGAGGGAGGATAAAACGGCGTGTTTTGTTGTGCTCTCCGACAAGCTCGGTTGGACGGACGTTGAAATGGCCCCCCAGTTGCATGCGGATGTGAAAATAGGCCAGCTGTTGTCATTAACTTGTGAAAACTTACAACTCATAAGAGCGGTGTCCAAATTTGACGATGTTTTCTGAGAAAGCACAAATGATGACATTTTATCATCGCCAGTTGTTTTAAGACTTATCACAAGTTTCTATTGTTAATCCGCTTGGGCAAATTCAGTTACTGCAAATCAACCCATCCTAGCTGGAATCTGGGGCTAGGAGCAGTGGGCTGCCGCCTTCATGCTGCGCCCGGGGACCAACTCCAGCTCTTTTATTCCCATTGCCTTGGTCAGGGGCACAGACAGGAGTATAACCCTAACATGCATTTTTCTTCTGATGGTGGGGGAAACTGGAACACCTGGAGAACACCGTCTTCAACTCTGCCACCTCCAGCTCCACCTCCTGTCTTTTCGTCAGTGCCACTGTCTCCAAACCATATAACATAGCCGGTCTCACAACCATCTTGTAGACCTTCCCTTTAAGTCTTGCTGGTACCTTATCACATTTAATCTGTGGTGGGTGGGATTTAATCTAAATAGAGTACGAAGTTTAGCCTTCTCCCATACGCTCAGTATCTAAAATGCCTCATTTTTACCTTCTTCTACAATTAAAACTCAGCACGTAGTCAGGTGGTACTTATATTAGATGCAACGAGGCTTGCAAGGTGACACACTTCTTGACAGCTTTGGGCAGTCTGGAGGTATAACAGTTGTGACTACAAGGCTAATTTGATAATAATTTGTTTTCTTATCCACATTTAACTCATCATCACCTTCTATAACTGGATTCATTAGCTATAAATGTAATTACTTGACACATTAAAAGCTAAATCTAAACCTTAAAATGTCACCTGTCTGTTTTTATAGTCCCCCTCAGTGCGGTTATGCTAGTGATGTTATTTGAAATGCAGTCGGAGTTTTTAGCCCAAGGCTGCTGCACATTCCTACAACTAGAAATATACAAATTACAATACTTTAGGCCTTGTGTGTAGTTTTTTTCCCCCTTTCCACATGCAGAGCCGTGAATGGTGACATGTTTTAAATGGCTAAACTTCATTTTCAGGAGAACCCCAATGTGGGTCCTCTATCAGCGATAATTATTTTATCCACGTCACTGCATGATATGCATTATTTCTGCAGCTATTACCAGGGATTCATTATTTAAGCGAGGGGATATCAGCAAAGAGGCAAGCAATTTACCCGTCAAAATACATTACTGTGTGTTGCGTGAAATATGACTGGGGGGAGGTCTGACCAAGTGCAGGCTATGTGTGCAGGAGCCGTCGGTTAAATCATGAATGGCAGGATGCGTTGGAAATTGGGATTGGGACTAATCTCGGTACCTTTTCTTTTAAGGTTAATATGAATGCTTTCACCTGAATTGCCCAGCCTGCTTTTTTTTTTTTTTTTTGCATAGGAAAAAGGAAATGCTCTTTTTTTATCTCCGCGAGGCAACGCTTCCTTTGATGGCTTCTTATGCAGGTACTGTGCCTGTCATTAGTGCCAACCCAGAAGGGCCGTGATCCACGCTGGAGATTACTGCCAAGGCCCTGACAAGTTTTTTTTTTTTACATTTTTTTCCACATGTCAAGTCTTCATTGCTAATCTACCCCTTCTTGTTACATCAGCTTTTCCTTCCTCAAGACTTTTCTTATTTTTGCTGAAGCGGCTTTGATCCCCAGCAGACCCAGGTGATCTCCACCACACCTCCTTGGTTAAGCGCTTAGGCTGGATTAGAAGGGATGGATGAGGAGGGAAAGGAAGCGGCGCTCTCTTCACCCGCTACCCCCCGGAGAAACGGGTGACTCCCAGCTGTGATGATTGACAGCTCTTGGGACAACACCAAACCTTGCACCTTAAGGGGGGGGGGAATAACACAGATGAGAGGGGGGGGGACCCCAGAAAACTTCCAAGCACTGAAGACTTATCTTGTCTTCTACGCGGTTTAGCGCTTTTGATTTTTTTTTTCTTTTTCTCCATCGTCTCCCTCTTTCCGTTTTGCTTCCCCATTTCTAACCTCACCCCTCATGGGACCCACGCTTTAGAGGATTAAAGACGCTCTAATATGATTCATGAGATACATCAAGCTCATTCTCTGCTGGTTAGAGAACAACATTACATTCCTCAGAGAGAGAGAGAGAGAGAGCGAGAGCCAGAGAGAGAGAAGAGAGCAAGAGAGAGAAAGAGAGATAAAGAGAGAGAAGAGAGCAAGTGTGAGAGAGAAGAGTGAGAGAAGAGAGTGAGACAAGAGCGAGAGAGGGGAGAGCAAAGAATGTGAGAGAGAGAGAAGAGAGAGAGAGAGAGTAGATGGATACAACCAGCCAAAGATTATATAATGGAGTGTTTGTTTCGGTGTTGTTAAATGGCTGCCCTGCCTGATGCTGTCTAAATGAGGACTGTCATTGGGTCCCTGGTGGGGTTATCTTTTTCCTCTCTACCCACGCGCATCGCCCAGGCTCTGTTGGCTGCTACTCACTTGGGAGAACGGGCTACATCATTTGCTGGTGTGTAGCTCCCAGCCAATCTAACACAACCCAAAGAACCTTTCAAAGTTAAACAAATCACCCTTGGGCGTTGTGTCCTTCCTCATTTGGCTCCAGCTCTCAGTGCACAGTAATGTTTGTTGACTGCATAAACAGCTGGGTGGCACAGACAGCAAGATGCAATATTGGATGATGGGCTGGTTTTTTTTTCATCTCCAGCAGAGATTTGGGTGGAAAAGGTGGAGCAAGACGGGGAGAGAGAGAGAGAGAGAGAGAGAGAGAGAGAGAGAGAGAGAGAGAGAGAGAGAGAGAGAGAGAGAGAGAGAGAGAGAGAGAATAACTGTCAATTGGTATTTATTGTTGTTCATAATTCATGTGTTCATTTGCCCAATTCTGTTGTACAGTACTATAATTCACAAAGATGTGTGTGTGTGTGTGTGTGTGTGTGTGTGTGAATGCATATTAGATGATAGAGCGAGGGAAAGACAGTAAATGAGTAAATGTGTATGTTTGTGTGTCTGTATGCTTGTGTGTTGTACGATTAAGAGCGTCACTGAGTGACTGATTTAAATCTTTAATCTTAAAAAAATCTTTAAAAAATAAATCTTAAAAAAAACTAAAATCTAAATCTTCAAAAAATTTCTTAAAAAAATCTAAAACTCTAATCTTAAAAAAAATCTTAAAAATCTAAAAATATTAAATCTTTAAAAAAAATTCCAAACAACTTTTTAAAAAATCTTAAAAAATCTAATCTATTCTAATCTCATTTTAAAAAAATCTTAAAAACGTAAAAATATTAAATCTTAAAAAAAAAATCTCATCTATTGTAATCTAATCTTAAAAAAATCTTAAAAATAAAAAAAAAATCTTACAAAAATAAAATCTGAGCTTAAAAAATAACTCTTAAAAAATCTTTAAAAAATCTAATCTAATCTTTTTTTCTTTTCTTTTTTTAAAGAAAGAAAGAAAGAAAATAGTGCCTCATCGACCAATGTGCTCTGATTCTCCCTCTGGAGGAAAACAGTTAGTTGTGTTTGTATTTAACTATTCTTTATAGAAATGTTATTAACGCCACTTTACTTACCTTTTCATGCTTTTTCTTACTTAAAAATGTGTATTTCTAAATGCTTTGGCAATAAAAATGTCAATTCTGTCATGTCACTAAGGCCCACTGAAAGTGTGAAAAATCAAAGGTATGAAGCTTCACAGGAAATGGATGCATGCTAAATGTCATCCACGTTTCCAAAAACGGATATCAAGTCATCAAAGGCTCAAATTATCAAATTGTAGCACACAATTAGAAAATTGTGGCACACACACACACACGTTTTTAAATGTCAGCACAACAGCTTTTCCTGATGAGACCACCTAGGTAAACCTCCTGCAACGGGGATCCTGAAGGTCCTTCTCCGGGAAATCAATTAGCTTGTGCAGGCTGCAAATGAGAAGTCGTTCAAAGATTATGTTCGTCGTCGGAAGCCACCTCCTCTTCGTCATCTGCAGTGGACTTGCACAGCTTTGCTCCAGTTAGTCAGATGTGAGACAAGGTTAGTGTTTAGTGGTCTTTTAAAATAATAAAAACAAGTGTTTTAAATCACAGCTATCCCTCATGTGGGGGAGGGAGATGTACAATGATTAGCATATGCAGTAATAATCTTAAAAGTCAACTATAAATTCAACAGACAGAAGCTGGCAGTTTTCCCCACGGGATTTTGTCATTAGCTAGGTTAGTTTAATTCTTAACCGTCAAACTAGCAGGCCTTCAAAATAAATGTGATAATGGGATGATACTGAAAATCGTGAATTAGTTTCAAAATAGTAATAGTAGTAATAGTAAATAGTAAAATATATGATGTGCTCTTTTTTCCCATGTATGCAAGAATATATATATATATATATATATACCCTTGATACACTGGTTCGTCCTGAGGCGTCCTGACAGACGACCTAGGTGAGGTGGTGGTGAGGTGGCGGTGAGGGGTTGATACACTGTTATCAATATTATAGTTTAGGGCTGTAAAGAGAAATGGAAGGGGTGGTGTAGAGCAGTGTTTCTCAACCGGGGGTCCGCGGACCCCTAGTGGTCCGTGGTGTAATTGCAAGGGGTCCGTGAAAATAAAATATCTTTAAAAAAAAGATCCTATGACATTTATAGAAATAGGATTATTTTACTCAAATGTGACTGAGACCTTTATCTACCTAAACTATAAAGGGTAACAGGACTTTTTTCTCTAATTACATCTGTTTCACAAGTGTCATTTATTGTATTTTAATAAGAGATCTCGCTCCCGTTTGCATTGTTAAAAGTTACTGCATAAAAATTCTGTTGTGACATATATCTGAAAGTTACTGAATACATATTCTGTTTTGTTACATATATCTGAAAGTTACTGCATAAGAATTCTGTTTTGTTAACTATATCTCAGTTACAACTGAAAGCTCTTATTTTTGCCCCAAAGAGTGAATAAATGCTAGAATGCAATTTAAAATGCAGTTTCTACTGTTTCTATCAAATCGCAACCCCCTCCCCCAAGATCAGGTGGCGGGGTCCTCAGGGTAGACCAAAATACTTAGGGGGTCCAGGACCCCAAAAAGGTTGAGAACCACTGGTGTAGAGAGAAAGGGGGGAATGAAAAGATACATCCCAACAAAAAAAAACGTCCCCAGCACATCCTCTAAAGGTCCTCCCGAACGTCCGGTGGAGGTCATAGTGTAGGGTTTTCATTATGTCACAGGGACGTTATTGTGAGACGTTCAAAGAACGTCCCACAACATCCCCGTGACATCCCGGAAACGTCCAGAGGACTTTCCCCAAACGTCCCTGTAACGTCCCGAGGACTTATCATGGACGTCTGGGGAAAGTCCGCAATAACGTCCCTGCAATAACGTCCCTGTGACGTAATGAAAACCCTACACAATGACCTTCGCCGGACGTTCGGAGAAGACCATTATGGGACTTGCAGGGGACGTTTTTGTTTTTTGTGTGTTTGCTGGGATAGTAACCCTTATATGTTAACAGCAAGGTTTGGATTTCACACCACAAAGCGATGTCGTATGATTGGGCTCATTCATGTCAGTCCTGCTTCCATGCGTTATACTTATACTGAGTTACTTTGTGTCTCCATGGCACCAATGTTAGCTTCAAAAGGCTCCCGGATAATGGTTATCTAAGACAGATTCATCCATTCATCTGTCATTCGTTCATTCATTTGTCTGTCATTCATTCATTCGTTCATTCATCTGTCATTTGTTTATCTATTTATTCATTCATCTGTCATTTGTTTGTTAATCTAGTCATTCATTCATCTGTCATTCGTTTGTTAATTATTCATTCATTCACTCATGCATTTATTTGTAATTTTTTTCATTCATTCTCTAAACCAGTGTATGCAAATTCAGGGTGTGATGAAAGCATGAAACCGGTGACTTGTGAAAGCTGTGATCTGACAGGTATTTTGCAGGCTGAATAGAGTTGTATCTTATTTGATGGGTCATGCTATGGGATTATTTGATGGGTCATGCTATGGGATTATTTGATGGGTCATGCTATGGGATTATTTGATGGGTTATGCTATGGGATTGTTTGATGGGTCATGCAATAGGATTATTTGATGGGTCATGCAATAGGATTATTTGATGGGTTATGTTATGGGATTGTTTGATGGGTCATGCAATAGGATTATTTGATGGGTCATGCAATAGGATTATTTGATGGTTATGTTATGGGATTGTTTGATGGGTCATGCAATAGGATTATTTGATGGGTCATGCTATGGGATTGTTTGATGGGTTATGCTATGGGATTGTTTGATGGGTCATGCAATATGATTATTTGATGGGTTATGTTATGGGATTATTTGATGGGTCATGCTATGGGATTGTTTGATGGGTCATGCAATAGGATTATTCGATGGGTCATGCTATGGGATTATTCGATGGGTCATGCAATAGTATTATTTGATGGGTTATGCTATGGGATTATTTGATGGGTCATGCTATGGGATAATTTATGGGTCATGCTATGGGATTATTTGATGGGTTATGCTATGGGATTGTTTGATGGGTCATGCAATGGGATTATTTGATGGGTCACACTATGGGATAATTTGATGGGTTATGTTATGGGATTATTTGATGGGTCATGCTATGGGATTATTTGATGGGTCATGCTATGGGATAATTTGATGGGTTATGCTATGGGATTGTTTGATGGGTCATGCAATGGGATTATTTGATGGGTCATGCTATGGGATAATTTGATGGGTCATGCTATGGGATTATTTGATGGGTCATGCTATGGGATTATTTGATGGGTCATGCAATGGGATTATTTGATGGGTTATGCTATGGGATTATTTGATGGGTTATGATATGGGATTATTTGATGGGTTATGCTATGGGATTATTTGATGGGTCATGCTATGGGATTATTTGATGGGTCATGCTATGGGATTATTTGACGGGTCATGCTATGGGCGAGATGCTGCTTTAAGCATAGTGTGTGCTATACTGAAAAGAACGCTATATTCAGCCAAACCAAGTCATGTTACATTCTCTAAAGATCTGTTGTTGTTAACGGTGTGCTGTGTAGAGTACTCAGGTGTGTAGAGAGAGCTCAGACAAGCATGTGACAGCATATGGATGCAGCAATTTTGGGTCACCCGGTGGCTGTAAAGCCGTACCGCTGGTTGAAAAAACTCTAGCTGCTGCACATGAATGAAATAAGCGGGGCTGTAACTCTGTCCAAACTTTTGGCAACAGGCGGGACAGAAATCATCAAGATGATCTTCACCGTGCTGTGGCCCGACAGAGACGGATCGATGCCGTGTACTGTCATCTGCCGATCCATCTTGGCCCACTGGGACCCCCTCATCATGGACACCATTAACCCTGTGTATGAGGTCAACTCATGGTCTCGTATATTTTATTCAGTGGCAGTGTGGCGCTCATGTTGTGCTGCATAATGACTTTTTTTAAAACTCATTATTTTAAGTACTTGTTGAGGGTTAGGGTTTGTTTTTTTTGGACTGTTTAGTTTATGATAGGACAGGTCCGGTCCCAGACTGTAGTTTGAATAAGCAGACGTCTGCCCACAATGGTAAATTATACTGTAGTTCAAGATGTTGTTCCTGTCTTCGACATGCAAATGGCCCTCTTTAATAACATAGTGGGGCAACGTTTCACGAGACCGCTTTTATATTTAAACACATCATAACACAATAACAACCGTCTCTCTGTGAAGAACAAGAACAAGAAGAAGAAGAGGAGGAAGAAGAAGACGGTAACGACAATGACGACACACTAGGAGCAGTGGGCAGCTGCAGCACCCGGGCACCAACTCCAGCTCTTCTTTCCATTGCCTTGCTCAGGGGCACAGGCAGGAGTATTAACCCCAACATGCATGTCTTTTTGATGGTGGGAGCAGGGGCGAAAATCTGATATCAGCTTTGGAGGGGACAATTACATGAAATTTTCTCAAGCGCAATTCCTGAGGGGGACACCAAAAGCAGTGCTGTACATCAGGGACGAAATATTGGGGGGGGGGATATATCATATATTTCCCAGGATGGGGGTGGGGGGTGTTGTGTCCCCTCCGGGATTTCTGCCTATGGGTGGGAGGAAAAGCAGAGCACCCGGAGGAAACCCACGCAGACACGAGGAGGACGTGCAAACTCCAGACAGAAAGGACCCGGGACGGTCCGGGGTTCGAACCCAGGACGTTCTTGTTGTGAGGCGACAGTGCTGTTTGAGTTCAGAGAATGATGAAGGGAAGGGAAAAAAAAACCTTTGAGGGGAGCCGAGAAAGACCAGATGAAGAAAAGGGGACAACAAAGGCAGTCATTATATGGTATATAGACAGATCTCGGGGTGAAACTTCAAACAATGCCCTCACACGGTGGTGTCTTAAAAGCACCGAACGAGGCAAAAATCCCAGTGAGTAGCCCCATTACTCTCTCTCTCTCTCTCTCTCTCTCTCTCTCTCTCTCTCTCTCTCTCTCTCTCTCTCTCTCTCTCTCTCTCTCTCTCTCTCTCTCTCTCTCTCTCTCTCTCTCTCCCAGCACTGGAATGATGGATCTCTCCATCAGAGATAAGATGCTCTTCTCCATCACGCGCCTGCTGCCACCTCCGTCCCACTTTCCCTGAGCTATCATAGCGGGCCTGTCTGAGAGGCCCGTGATAACGACAGGCCTGGGACGTAAAGGTAAATCAATCTCAGCGGGGGCACGGGGGGGGGGGGGGGGAGGAGGGGGACACACTGCTCCGTGTGTGCACCCGCATCTCCAGTGTGTGTTTTTGTATACGCCCGCCTGTGCGGCTGTGAATGTTTGTGTCCGTGCATATTTTCGTGCTTGCATTTGTGCACGGGTTTATGATTTGAGCCTCTTCCGGCGAGTTATCCACCGATATGTGTTTGATGCATAAGTATATTTATACTGATATGCATTTGTGGGTACAAATGTTTACGTATGGAGTTTGAACGGTTTGCAGGGCCATTCAATGAAAAACACAGAGGAGTGTTTATCTATGAATGGCTCTTTGAAATGCAGCCTTCACACAGCAGGAGGCCCTCTGCACCCAGCTAACCTCACACACACACACACACACACACACTACCGCACCACACATACATGTATACACACACACACACACACACACACACACACACACACACACACACTACCGCACCACACATACATGTATACACACACACACACACACACACACACACACACATTCTCCGCCTCTGTTTTTTTGTCTGCTAGCTTACCTGTGTCCATCTTGATATAACGTGTGGAGACACACACACACACTTAAGGTTGTCCGTTGTGTCCGACGACGACAATCCTGCCTCTGTCACTTGTTTGTGAGTCTTCTTATGGCTGTAAAACCCAATCGGCGATCCACAGTTTGCCACAGACAGAACAGGTGAGAGCGCCGACTGGGGGTGTAGGTGTGGTACTGGCTTCATGTCTCTTTAGTCGTCTCCTGGTCCGTCGATCACCGCGGTCCTTCTCGAGCTTTTGCACCCCTTGTTGACAGAGCTGCCGCCAGGTGAAGCGTTGGGCGGCAGTGTCCTCCAGCTGGCTCGGGTTCAGGCCGCACTTCTTTATGATGGCCTTCAGTTGGTCTTTGTACAGTTTTTCTGGCCCCCTGCCAAGCGGCGGCCAAGATGTAGCTGGCCATACAACACTTTACGCGGTAAGCGCTCCTTTGGTATCCTGATGTGACCGAGCCATCGAAGTTGGTGCTGGGTGACGGTAGCCTCCATGCTGATGCAGTTGGTCTTGCGGAGTATTTCAGTATGGGGAACTCGGTCACGCCAGGTTATCCTCAGGATGCATTGTAGGCATCTGATGTGGAAGGCCTCAAGCATCCTGAGGTGGTGGCTGTACAGGGTCCACGCCTCACAGCTGTAGAGGAGAGTCGTGATGACGACTGCCAAGTAGACAGATATTTTGGTGTGGAGGTTGAGGTCTTTGTTTTGAAAGACCCTTCTCCTAAGTCTGCCAAAAGAGGATGATGCTTGTTTAATCCGGTTTTGTATCTCCCTGTCGATGCTGCAGTCATCAGAGAGGAAGCTGCCCAGGTATTTGAAGGATTCCGCTGTTGCGAGTGGTTTGTCGGGGGTGGGGAAGGTTGGTGAATGAGATGGAGGAGTAGATGCCCACTGGCATACTACTTCAGTCTTTGCCACGTTTATAGAGAGCCCCAGCCTACCATACGCCGTTGCAGCAGCTGCAAGGGTAGCTTGCAGTGCCTCTGATGTGTGGGCCACAACTGCACAGTCATCTGCGTACTGTAGCTCGATGATGTGCTCAGATGTTATTTTTGTGACCGCTTGGAGCCTACGGATGTTAAATAGGTTTCCATCTAGTCTGAAGTCCACAGTAACCCCACTGTCCTTCCTGATTTCCTTGTGGAGCAGCAATGTCACACACAGGAGGAAGATGTTAAAAAGAACTGGAGCAAGGATGCACCCCTGACGTACCCCGGTCCACACCCTGAGGGGCTCGGATTCCTGGCCTCCAATGGTCACACGTGCCATCATCCCCACGTGAAATTGTTCAAGGATGTTGACAAACTTTCTTGGGCAGCCAAACTTCAGGAGGATGTTCCATAGGATGTCCCTGTTGACTGTGTCGAAAGCCTTTGACAGGTCGATGAAGGCCTTGAAGAGGTCCTGGTGTTGCTCCCTACACTTCTCCTGGAGTTGCCGTGCTGTGAACACCATGTCCACAGTACTCCTATTCCTCCTGAACCCGCACTGTGACTCAGGCAACAGCTCCTCTGAGATGTTTTTTACCAGCCTGTGTAACATGAGTTTGGCCAGGACTTTTCCAGCAACAGCCAGTAGTGAAATGCCACGGCTGCTGCCACAGAGGGACTTGTCTCCTTTGCCCTTATATATGGAGATGATGTTAGCATCCCTCCACTGCTGAGGGACGGTTTCATTCTTCCATACGTGTGAGATGAACAGGAAAAGTGCTCGGGTGCAGAGGTAGCCTCCCTGTTTAAAAATCTCTGCAGGGATACTGTCAGGGCCAGGGGTCTTGTTATTTTTCAGCGACCTAACTGCACCATGAACCTCTTCAAAGGTTGGTGGAAGGTCAAGGTCTTGGATGGTGGGGCGGACAGGTAGTTCATCCAAGATCGAGGGATCTGTTGGGGAGGGCTGGTTCAAAAGAGTCTCAAAATGTTCTGCCCATCTTTTTGTGATGGATTTCTGGTCCTTTATGAGGGTGGTACCATCATCAGACTTCAGGGGGGAGACAGAGCAGCTTCTTGGGCCGTAGATGGTTTTCACTGCATCGTAAAAGTTGTGCATATCGTTTCTGTCGGCATGGGATTCTATTTCATTTGCCTTCGATATCCACCACTCATTCTGCAGGGCATGCAATTTTGACTGCACCTCTCTCCTGGATGCTTGCCATTGTTGCCGGAGTGTAGCTGATGTGGGATTGTTGAGGACAGCACTGTGTGCTTTATGCATGCCTTTGAGTATGGACGTTATTGTGCCTGTGTTGTCATTGAACCAGTCCTGGTGTTTTCTGCTCTTGTAACCGATGGATTGGGATGCTGCCTTGTAGAGTCTGGAGTTCACGGAAGACCATTTCCTGTCAATGGAATCATCCGTGCTCAAGAGAAGCTCAATGTCTTCCAGGTTTTCAGCCAGAGAGAGGTGGAGATTGTTCTGGACCTCAGCCTTTTCTAGCCGGGTACAGTCAAGCCTCTTCTTTCCTGACCTTTGGATACGAACAGCAGGGCGTACCTCCACCTGGAGCCTGGTCATGATGAGCATTCAGCACCTCTCAGTGCACGAGTGAGTAAGACGTCTTTTATATCAGTACGTCTCACAATGATGTAGTCCAACAGGTGCCAATGTTTGGAGCTTGGGTGCATCCAGGATGTTTTGTGCTTATTTTTTAATTGGAAGAGGGTGTTTGTGGTGGTCAAGCCACGCTCAGCACAGAGGCTTAGCAGGCACAGTCCATTAGCATTGACTTTCCCAACGCCATGCCCACCAATGGCACCACTCCACACCTTGTTGTCTTTCCCCACTCTGGCATTGAAATCGCCCAGCAAAAAGATCTTGTCCTCCTTGGGTATATGACGGAGAGCCTCATCTAGTGACTGGTAGAAGTGGTCCTTTACACCATCCTCTGATGGCAGTGTTGGTGCATAGGCACCTAGGAGGGTGGCATAACGTTTCTTGTCCAGACGGATCCTGAGTGACATGAGTCTTTCACTTATGCCAATCAGTGTTTCAGTGAATCTTGGTAGGAGGCTGTTTTTATTGCAAATCCCACACCATGCTGATGTTGTCCTCCTGCAGGGTATCCCTTCCAGAAGAAGGTGTAGGTGTCCTCCTTCAGGAAGCCTTCATCCAGGAACCTGGTTTCACTGAGTGCAGCGATGTCACCATTGTAGCGGTTGAGTTCCGCTTCGCTGAGGTCTTTCGGCGTTAACGTCCAGCAGAGTTCTTATGTTCCATGTTGCCGGTTTAAAAGGGATTATTTTCTTTTGTTTATTTCGACCTCAGAGTGGACTGTCCCGATAGGTGCGGTAGCCTATCCAGGATGTTTTGAGTGGGCAATGTTTAGGCCACCTTCTCTAGGCCCCTCCCCAGTTGGGGTGAGCAGTGTGGCTCCTAAATAGGGCTGCTCCAACACACTGGGGTCTGCCGAGAGCAGCTGCCACTCAAACCCAGCTGCTGGCGACCATGAATAGCCCTGTGCCGCTGGCGTGCAGGGGTCTGATTAGGAGCTTCCAGTGCATTCGTACCTGCTCCCGTCACCAGACACCCCATCGCCGCCAGACTTTGATCCATAATCCGGTTGCTGGTCTCACCGAGGCAGAGGTGGATACCTACGCAAAGAAATTATTTAGGGTGCCGTTGGGGGTGCGCATGTCCCAGCAGCACCTCTTCACTGTGAGACGGTGGGATCTGGTGGCAAGGGGGGCCCAAGACGACCAGCACTCTTCCACAGCTGCAGGAGGCTGCCGGAGCTCCAGTTTGTCGGAGGACCGCCAATCGTGCGCCGCCATGCACGTTGCTTTTCTTCTCGGGGTGTGCTCCCCTAGCCTTTGTCATCCTAGACTTACCCACAAGGCAGTGGGAGAGTGGTCGGTCAGTGCCAGGGCGCGTCCACTTCACACGGGCCTGCGCATTAGACCTCTGGGGACCACTGTAGCTCCGAGATCCCCTACAGTTTAGCCAGGGACCGCAAGGTACCCAGTTACCGTGTGTGGCCACGAGGAGGCACTGCAGGAGTCTTGGCGGTAGAGAGGCTATGTACTGGCAGGGGAGACTTACGCACTCGGCTCCTCTTTTCACCCCCGCAAAGGAGGGCTAGCCGGCGGCAGTAGCTGAGAGCAGAAAGTAGCAAGCAGAAGCAGCATGGAGCATGCACTACCTACAAGTACTACTACCCCAGTACTGCTGCACTGACGCATCACACATGCCCCGTGCACTGCACACACACACATACACGCACACACACACACACACACACACACACACACACACACACACACACACACACACACACTCTCCACCTTCCACCTCTGTTTTTTGTCTACTAGCTTACCTGGGTCCATCTTGATTTAATGTGTGGAGACTAAGTCCGGATCTGCTTGAGTGTGTGTGTGTGTGTGTGTGTGTGTGTGTGTGTGTGTGTGTGTGTGTGTGTGTGTGCGTGTGTTGAGGACACATGCGTGCTTGCGTGCCGTCACACGTGTGAGCACACGTGCACCAGGATAAAGGCGGCTGTCAGTCAGCGTGTGCGTGGAGGCCATGTTGGCGTGTTCTTTCTGGAACAGCAGATAAGAGCGGCGTGTGTGCAGGCAGCGTCCTCGGCGTTCCTCCTTATCCGACGACGCATCTCCTTCGGCTGCCACATCTGGGCTGTTCTGCAGATGACATTTGAACAGTTGCCGCCCCGTGCTCATCTTCCTAGTCTGTCTTCCACTGCCGTCTATCTGCGAGGGACATCTCGTTCAGATAAGATGGAAAACAGACGTCTGCAGAAATGACATTTGTACACGCAACTGCATGTTCACACTATGGGTCGTGCGACATGCTAAATGCTCTCATCTGCTTTAGACAACAACCACAACAACAACAACCACAACAACAACAACACTATATATGCGTGTCAGAAGCATCAGCTGTCACGATATGCAGTTATTTTATGCTACGGGTATTTGTTCTTGTCGTCATCTTTATGATTTGAATGAGCTTGGAACGACCCATTAGTGTGCTCTGTGTGTGTGTGTGTGTGTGTGTGTGTGTGTGTGTGTGCGTAACCGAGATGATGTCAGCGTGCTGACCCCTGATGGGGGGGGGGGGTCACGGGGAAGCCTGTAATTCAGTGGTAGCGGTGCGGTCTTTGAGGGACAAGGGGGAGATTAGTAATCACACCGGGTCGTACTGCTTGATTGCTGCCTTGTTTCTGCAGACGCCACAGCCGCCCGGGGGGAGACGGGCCTGCCGTCTCCGCAGGGCTGTCCGTGTATTTTCACACCGCATCATCAATTTGTTTTTTTTGGGTTTTTTTCCTTCTCCTTCTCCCCGCGGCTCCCCTTGTGTCAACTTAAGTGCTGTGAAAACGTTAAATGTATGTATGCATTCAGCTGCCTGATGTCGGTGCTCATCAGCTCGGTGAGCGATGCTCGCTCCACACAGCAGTGATGAACCGGCCAACAGCCGTGAGAGAATCACAACCGTGTGCCTGCTTTTCCTGCAGGTCCGCAGAAGTTTGGGAGGGAAAGGTACATTGCACATTTACTGGGACGGGGCAGGAATAAAGACCCCCCTAATTGTATCCGGCCTATCACCCCACTCTTCCGGTCGCTGCTCCACCGCCTCTGCCCACCCGGGGAGGGCTGAAGACTACCACGTGTCTCCTCCGATACATGTGGGAGTCGCCAGCCGCTTCTTTTCACCTGACAGTGAGGAGTGTCGCCGGGGGGGGGGGGACATGGCGCGTGGGAGGATCAGGTTCCCCCGACCGACCAGAGGAGGCGCTAGTGCAGCATCCCGCCCGCAGACACAGCCAATTGTGTCTGTAGGGAGGCCCGACCGAGCCGGAGGTGGCACAGGGATTCGGACCGGCGATCCCCGTGTTGGTGGGCTACGGGATAAAAGGTGCTGTCTTAGTTATAGTTATGAGGGAAAGATTAAGCTGTGACTCACAGGTGTGACCTAGCCTTCCCTGTCTGCCTTCTTTGTTTCCACAGTCGTGGAGAGGTCTGCGACACGGTCGGTGCTCATGTAATGGTATTGCTGTGCAGCCCTTCACCACCACTCCGGCGAACAGGACAAACTCCGTCATCTCTCAGGATGGGCAAATTGCCTCCCAGGGCCGAGGTGCACACAATACAGAATCAGGTATGGATGGATGGATGGATGAGTCAATGGATGGAGGGAGGGAAAGATAATCAATGGATGGAGGAAGGGAAAGGTGGATTCCCTGATGGATTGGTAAAAGGGTTGACATGTGGAAAGTAGGAAAGAATAAAGGATGGACGGGTGGATGGATGGATGGATGCAGTGAGGGATGGACGCGGGCAGGAGTGAAAGATGGCTTGCACTCGATTGGTATGGGATTGACTCGCGGGCTGAGTAGCGAATCAGTGAATGTGCAGACAGATTGATGGACTTGACATTAAACAGCTATTTTCGCGGGACCTAAAATACCAAGGAAGTCCGTGATTGGGGAAAGACAAGCGGAGCCGCGGACAGGCATTTATAAAGTCCCGCTACGCCGTCACGCACTAAATCAATGAAACTCGCGCGGCGTCACGTATCCCCTAATGTTCCCCTCGGATCGATATGCATGTGACAGCCCGAGCAGTACACACTGTTGCGGCGAGTCAGGTAATCTCTCGTTTCAAAGTGCCAGCGAGGAGCCACGACATTAATTGCCTGATGAGTAACAACGGAAACCTCGGTTATAATTGTTTTTGCAGTTCTTTCTGGGAATTTCAGCATAGTTGCAGGATTTATGTCGTGATCCCTAACCGGAAATAACACTCTTACCAATTGATCCTTAATTGCTCGTCACATTTGGGCGCTGATATCGTTGCATATAAAAGTCCCTTTTCATTGAAATTTCAAGCAAAATCCAACTGACCAGATAACCTCAGTGGAGAATTTCAGCTCTTTGAAATATGAGTGTTTGCTTTCCCAGAAAGTCAATGTGATGGCTCACACTTGGAAGACAGGATGGGAGGGAGGGGATCAATATTTGATTATAAAATGTATATTTCTTATCTATGCTTTGGCTATCGGGACATAATCTTGTTATCTGCAAAAGCTCAACCTTGGCAAGGTTAAATAAGGATTTAGTGTTGGTCACCGCGGCAGGCCGGAAGACGGGCAACCCGGTAAAAATCAAATGAGCGTCTGTGCTCGGTCAACACAATCAATGGATAACTAAAACTTACCAGCCACCTGTAGGGTGCCAGGACATGGTGTTGTTTGCAGTCGCAGAAGTTAATCACTACCCGTTTAATCTCCAAATACCTTGGAAAACGCCTGCTTGTGTTCTGCCACACGGTGCTGTGAAGCATCGGACGGATTTCCAAAATACAGATTTTTCCACCCCAGGAAACGTAATTGATCCATCGTCGTACACTTTTGATCTCAGACAGGATACGGTTCTTAGTGGTGAGCAAACAAGTCTTACCTAAAGCAAAAAAAAGAGAGAAAAAAGAGGAGCGCCAACAGTCTTCCGATGGTGCTGTCGAGAGACGTATGGAGGAATTCTGTTGAAAGCGGCTGGAATCCAATTCCACAGACACAACAACCAAACACCAACATCCACTTCTGACAAAGAATGGCTGGGGAAAGAAGCTCTTATTACCCCTTTACATCATACTGCCTTTAGAGACATTGACCCTGTTTACGTGCCAGCGGCCTTCGCCAAGCAGACGTCCGTGCCAGTGGCAGAGCGACATGAAGGTGGAGAATCGCTTTCAGATTGACAACGCCGCAAGAAGTGACGCTCACGAAAAAGAGACCAGAACCAGAACCAGTTTTGACTTTACGCCACCGCAGGAAGGTTATTTCTAAGTCCGTTACATAAAACTAGACAATTTAGTGGGCGTCCAGGTAGCTTGGTGGTCTATTCCGCTGCCTACCAACATGGGGATCGCCGGTTCGAATCCCGTGTTGTTATCTCCGGCTACCTCCGGCGTCCCTACAGGCACAACTGGCCGTGTCTGCAGGTGGGGAGCTAGATGTGGGTGTGTGTCCTGGTCACTGCACTAGCGCCTCCTCTGGTCGGTCGGGGCACTTGTTCAGAGGGGAGGGGGAACTAGGGGGAATAGCGTGATCCTCCCACGCGCTACTACGTCCCCCTGGTGAAACTCCTCACTGTCAGGTGAAAGAAAGCAGCTGGCCACTCCACATGTATAGGAGGAGGAATGCGGCCCTCCCCGGATTGGCAGAGGGGGTGGAGCAGCGACCGGGACGGCTCGGAAGAGTGGGGTAATTGGCCAGATACGAGAAACAAAAACAAAATTAGACTGTTTAGGGTGTAAAAATCCCTTTAGTAACCATACAATATTTTTACGCCCTAACAAAGAACAAAATATTAGAGGCTTGTTAGTGTGTGGCTATACACACCCGTGTTTAACTGGTGTACTGAAGCACCCCAGTAATACAAGTCTGAATATCCCTGTGCTTTTTTTCTCCTTAATATTAATTTTGTGATAAGAAGTTGTTGCCTCGATCAGGGTCCTGACTTTCTTACACGTGTTTCTTACATTCGGCGTTGGTTCAGCGGTTAACAGTTCCTTTGCAAGGCTATCAAATGCTTCACTTTCCCATGTGGAAACACATAGGAGCAGTGTTATTACTGAACAAAAATGGCAATGGAACAACGTCTTCCCCTCCAATATACACTCACTGGCCACTTTATTAGGTACACCTTGCTAGTACCGGGTTGGACCCCCTTTTGCCTTCAGAACTGCCTTAATCCTTCGTGGCATAGATTCAACAAGGTACTGGAAACATTCCTCAGAGAGTTTGGTCCATATTGACATGATAGCATCACGCAGTTGCTGCAGATTTGTCGGCTGCACATCCATGATGCGAATCTCCCGGTCCACCACATCCCAAAGGTGCTCTATTGGATTGAGATCTGGTGACTGTGGAGGCCATTTGAGTACAGTGAACTCATTGTCATGTTCAAGAAACCAGTCTGAGATGATTCGAGCTTTATGACATGGCGCGTTATCCTGCACGATGCTCAATTGGTACTAAGGGGCCCAAAGTGTGCCAAGAAAATATCCCCCACACCATTACACCACCCCCACCAGCCTGAACCGTTGATACAAGGCAGGATGGATCCATGCTTTCATGTGGTTGACGCCAAATTCTGACCCTACCATCCGAATGTCGCAGCAGAAATCGAGACTCATCAGACCAGGCAACGTTTTTCCAATCTTCTATTGTCCAATTTTGGTGAGCGTGTGCGAATTGTAGCCTCAGTTTCCTGTTCTTAGCTGACAGGAGTGGCACCCGGTGTGGTCTTCTGCTGCTGTAGCCCATCTGCCTCAAGGTTCGACGTGTTGTGCGTTCAGAGATGCTCTTCTGCATACCTCGGTTGTAATGAGTGGTTATTTGAGTTACTGTTGCCTTTCTATCAGCTCGAACCAGTCTGGCCATTCTCCTCTGACCTCTGGCATCAACAAGGCATTTTCGCCCACAGAACTGCCGCTCACTGGATATTTTCTCTTTTTCGGACCATTCTCTGTAAACCCTAGAGATGGTTGTGCGTGAAAATCCCAGTAGATCAGCAGTTTCTGAAATACTCAGACCAGCCCGTCTTGCACCAACAACCATGCCACATTCAAAGTCACTTAAACCACCTTTCTTCCCCATTCTGATGCTCGGTTTGAACTGCAGCAGATCGTCTTGACCATGTCTACATGCCTAAATGCATTGAGTTGCTGCCATGTGATTGGCTGATTAGAAATTTGCGTTAACGAGCAGTTGGACAGGTGTGCCTAATAAAGTGGCCGGTGAGTGTAATAGCCGGGTGTGTTTAGTTGCACAGACATTAGCTTTAATGTTGACTGTAGTGTTTAGCACTGTTGTTTACAACAAACATACTACTTGATGTGGGCGTTGCTAAGCGCCTTTCAGTTGAAACTGCTACAAATAATTGCTTGAAATGACTTTTAGTTGTCAATGCCACTATATGAGCTCCCCTTGTCTCACATCCTTAGTATCATGATCATCAGGAGATGAGGGACCTGCTGCTGCTCCACTCCCTGTGGCTGTTCCTGAAACAGAGGGCCATGTGTTTCATGTTAAGCTAGGTGATGTTCATAGATATCATTTCATATGACATTGTAGCTATGATGCTGATCAATGTGTGATCCTGAGTGTGTTACAGTACTAGCTAGCTAGCTAACTCCTACTGTGTTCAGGTAGTAGGAGTTGAGCGTTAGCTAGCTAGCTGCTACCTAGCTTTGGTAGTAGGAGTTAGCTAGCCACCTTTCTTTTAAAAGCTCCTAGCTCGCTTTTCTTTTGGAAGAAATTACTCAGCAGCTGTTTTCCCTCATTTTGCCTTCTCTCCCTTTCCTTTTTTCTTTTCTTTTCTGGAACCCAGATTTTGCTGTCTTTGGGAAAGACATGACTCTTGTATCAGCAGTCACTCGCGACAGGACTTGATGAGCTACATTGAGAGATGCTCGTGAGGGGTGGACTACCTTTTGTAAGGGGTGAGAGGGGCCTCAGAGAGGGGTGAGAGGGGCCTCAGGGAGCCGCCACTATTTTCTTTAAGTCCTTCAACTGATGTATTGAGCCAATTTTTAACTGAGGTTATGACACTAATTAGTTAGAAATAACATTTTGCAAACCAAAACGAACTTTTAATTCCAGGCTTCCCGAGCCCCCCCCCTTCTGAGGCCTGGGAGGGTCCCCCCCCGAGGGCCCCCCCCCCACTACGATGCCGCTGCAAACACGATAACCACTGGTGTAGCTTTTAGTTGTTGGACAGCGCTGAACGAAAAGAAGTAATTACTCTCCCTGCCAGAAGGGGAAGACAACACTTCCGCACTGCAGGTTTCAGGCTCCAAACTGCCGATGAGTTTGAGTAATTGTGTGTCAGTGTGTTGGCCCTGTGATGGACGGGCAACCTGACCGGTGTGTCTCCCTTTCTTCTGCATACACTATGCTGGATGTACAGATGTGTACGCTGGAGACCACATGACTTGTCAAAGGCAATGAAGGCTGTGTGAGGCTAATTTTGCAGAAAGACGGGCACATTTTCATGGTTCAGAAAGAAGGTTGAATTTCAAACAAAACATTATGGCATTCCACAAATTGAGTCTCTGCTGCAGGATTAGCTTTACACATTATTAGCTGTGTATGTGAATTCAGGTCCAGGACACATATTCATTGTTTAAACAACCCATTGCAATTGTTTCTCTGTATAAGCCAGTGCAACAAAGAAATTAAAACTCCTACAATATAACTCCTGTGATATCAGGCCTGAGTTGCCGTATCAAAATTTCTCGCTACCGAAAATTAAGAATGCAATTACAGTGCCACAAAAGAAGACGCAATGGCTCGCTCTCCTCTGCGCAGCTTTATGATAATTAACCGACAGGAAGTCAAAGGCAGTGGGTGTAAAAGTAATCACTGAGTCACACTTTATGAATTTTAAACGACCAGATAAAAGGTGAGGTTTGGGGGGTGTATTAGCGTTAAAGGGTGAAGGGAAAAAAATCCGCTCCTCTCATATGGTACAAAAGGAATTGAGCAGAGGGATTTCAAACATTTGCCATTTTAGGCGGATGTCTGCTTGGCAAAGATATGGAGAAGTTCATGACCGGGTAACATCAGTATGAGGCGGGTGCGTATTCATGCCAGTGAATCTTGCGATGCCATTTCCGTCTGTGGCTGCAGGAAAAATAAATGATAATGAGCCTCTCAACCTCCAAATTTGCACAGTTTAACTCCTTCTGGCCTTCAACTTCCATTGTGTTCTTTGTTCTTTCATGTTGCCTCGAACTTGCATCCCAGAGAATACTAATGGTAGTGGTCATCGGAGTATTATTTGTGGAGGAAGATGAGTATTTCTTACTAGTTTATGTCTAAATCCCAAGATGTTGTTTTACTTGTGGCAGAAATCAAGAATTTCATTGATGCTTAATTTGATTCTCAGATGAATATTCATATATTTACTGTAGTTTACTGTATCTCTGTAATCCAGGGTTTTGACTTCAATCAATCTACTACTACTACAGCTACTACTTTCGGCTGCTCCCGTTTGGGGTCGCCACAGCGGATCATCCGTTTCCATCTCTTCCTGTCCTCTGCATCTTCCTCTGTCACACCAGCCACCTGCATGTCCTCCCTCACCACATCCATAAACCTCCTCTTTGGCCTTCCTCTTCTCCTCTTCCCTGGCAGCTCCATATTCAGCATCCTTCTCCCAGTATACCCAGCATCTCTCCTCCACACATGTCCAAACCATCTCAATCTTGCCTCTCTTGCTTTGTCTCCAAACCGTCCAACCTGAGCGGTCCCTCTAATATACTTGTTCCTAATCCTGTCCTCCTTCGTCTCTCCCAGTGAAAATCTCAGCATCTTCAACTCTGCCACCTCCAGCTCCACCTCCTGTCTTCTCGTCAGTGCCACTGTCTCCAAACCATATAACATAGCTGGTCTCACAGCCATCTTGTAAACCTTCCCTTTAACTCTTGCTGGTACCCTTCTGTCGCAAATCACTCCTGCCACTCTTCTCCACCCACTCCACCCTGCCTGCACCCTCTTCTTCCCCTCTCTCCTGCACTCCCCGTTACTTTGGACAGTTGACCCCGAGTATTTAAAGTCATACGCCTTCGTCCCCTCCACTCCTCACCATTCTGCTGTCCTCCCTCTCGTTCGCGTATCTCTGCAATCCAAGGTCTTGACTTCCGGGGCTTCTGCTTCAAATAAACTCAGTCAGGTAATAAGATCTTTTCATACAAGAAAACAAAGACACTCTCTAACATTAAAGTCTGTGTGTAAAAAAAACAAAAAAAACAACCCCTAGCTTGTCTGCCGGCTAAAACAAATCTCTTTTAAAGCCTTTCCAAGTTTAATGTGTGACTTCGGCCCCTTTGCAGCGGCTCCAGCAAATTTGGTATGCTAGCAGTGGGGGGGGGGGGGCAGTCCAGCTAATTTGTTACCCTGCTTTAGATTTACATTTCATGGCCCCGGGAACAGCCGCTAGGCTGCTCTGGACCATTTGTTTAGCACTTAATAAATTGCGTCGCGGCTTTAGGAAGCTGGTTTGATTGATCACTGGATACGCTGCTCCGCAGCAGCAATATTTGTTGGAGGACGTTCGGGAGAATTAGCGATAACTGTGTGTTTGGGAATGTGACTTTCACAGATGGCATAACTAGGATGATGAAAGACCTTTTATTAAACGCAACGGTGCCGTGCTGTGTCTTCGTGAAATAGCTTCGTGTGCACCTCGGAGAAACGCAGCACACAAGGAAGTGTTGGTCAGTCAGCAAATACGGCGTAACGGAAAAGCCGTTGCCAGATGATTGGCTTAAATGGGTTTGAGTCCGGCCTATATGTCACGGAGATGTATTGCCGGATGACGGTGCTCGGCCCATGTGGCACATCTGTGTGCTGAGCGTTTGACGAACACCTCAAACTCAAGTTTAGCTGTAATTCCAGGAGTAAATGGATTTCACCTTAGCCATTCAAATGAGGGGCTTAGTAATCAGGGTAATTGCAGATAATAACCCCGGCCTACACTTTAGGGCCCGTGGGTTTCCGCCCACTCCTCCTTTTACATTACCTGTCTCCCCCCCCCCTTTTGTTTCCTTTAACAAAGCGGTGCTCTGAGGCGTTTCCCACTGTTTGGCGTGATTAAGACGGGCTCTGATTCTTAACATGGCTCCCGGGGAGCCGCGGGAGCCTCTGCCATGAATTCTAACCACACCGGGAAGGCGGTTTAAAAGGCCCTTTTTCTTTTTCTTAAAAAAATTAATGATAAGATGTTCACAATTGTAACGTTACTCATCATACTCCTGCCACCAAATGTCACAACATGAATAAAAATGGCTGAAATTCCTCTTCAGTTATTGGGAAAAAAAAGAAATTAACACGTTGTTTAGTAGCGGATTGAACTCAGCTGCTGTGCATGATGCTCTTCGGCACAAGAGCTGCAATATTCGCCCATATTTTTGCTGCATACGGTTCAAGTATCTTGAATCTCCCCTATTTTCTTAGAGGCGCATGGTGTATGAAACAAAATATTAATACCAAAAAAAAAAAAATCAATATATTTCCTGCATCCAAATTGGCCGTCATGCACCTGTTCTTTGCAGCCAGTCTGCTCTGAGTTTTCGACCAGCATGGCCTCCACAGTCGCCTCACTTTGTGCAACCGGAGGCATCGTCTACGTGGACGACGTCTGTCCTGTTGCCTTAGCGTTCGACGGCTGTCTCCGAGCCGCTGTTGTTCGGGAGACGGAAATATTGATGGTGTCACTCAGCCCGACTGGCGAGCGCATGAATGGTTATTAGCCAGGTGGTTGGACAGCGCGGCAGCCTGGGAGGGAGTTCAATAAGGCAGCCTCTGATACAGCATGGTGCCGCTGGGCCTCCAGGGAGATGATTCCTGCTCAGACAAGAGATAATTAACCATCTGAGGCGTGCGACCCTCAGGCCAGCCACTAGGTGAGGAGGAGGGGAGGAGGGGGAAACACACACCGAGGCGTGCTGGGTGAAGCAGCCTTCTGGTGTGCCGGCAACTTGTTGGCAGTCAGAGGGCCGGATGTGAGTCTCAAGGCAACACATAGCAAGAATGGGAAATTACTCCCGAGTAAGTGCTTGGCGAACCTCAAATTTCCTCTGAATTTGGGCTGAGGGCACCGAGGGTTACGATGCGCTTCGGGCGCTCGTTCTCCTTGTTGGCTTTGCTGATTTATTTCATTCTCTTGAGTGACTCGAGTCCTGCACCTGCTTTACTAACCGGCGCCGGCGTGCGATACCGAATTTGTTGTTTTGTTACGCCACAGATGCTGTGGTTTATTTGGATTTGTGTGTCGTTGACTTCATGCATGTCGTGTGTGTGTGTGTGTGTGTGTGTGTGTGTGTGTGTGAGCAGCTCTCCCTTGCAGGAGAGACGTGCTGGTCTCAGTGGGACTCGCCTGTATGAACAAAGGATACAGGAAACGAAAGGAAACCGGTCTGCTGCGTCTCCATTTGACCTGTGAAAATAATATAGTTGTTGTGATGTGTGTGATCCAGAACACTTGCAGAAGCTCAACCAGAGCAAAGGAACTGCTGCTTAACTGAAACGTCGCATGTTTGCTATTCGTGTCAAAACAAAGCCAAGCATAAAAAAAAGCATAATTTTAGTGTGGCTTTCCGTTATCCCCCCCCCCCCCAAATAAGAACTCAACTCTTCAGACAGGTTGTGTTGTTATTGCTGTTTTACTGCAGTGCATGGCTCTATCGGTGTGTTGCACACACACGTCTCCTGCATGTGTTGCACACACACGTCTCCTGCATGTGTTGCACACACACGTCTCCTGCATGTGTTGCACACACACGTCTCCTGCATGTGTTGCACACACACACGTCTCCTGCATGTGTTGCACACACACATCTCCTGCATGTGTTGCACACACACATCTCCTGCATGTGTTGCACACACACATCTCCTGCATGTGTTGCACACACACATCTCCTGCATGTGTTGCACACACACATCTCCTGCATGTGTTGCACACACACATCTCCTGCATGTGTTGCACACACACGTCTCCTGCATGTGTTGCACACACACGTCTCCTGCATGTGTTGCACACACGTCTCCTGCATGTGTTGCACACACACACGTCTCCTGCATGTGTTGCACACACGTCTCCTGCATGTGTTGCACACACACACATCTCCTGCATGTGTTGCACACACACGTCTCCTGCATGTGTTGCACACACGTCTCCTGCATGTGTTGCACACACACGTCTCCTGCATGTGTTGCACACACGTCTCCTGCATGTGTTGCACACACACACGTCTCCTGCATGTGTTGCACACACACACGTCTCCTGCATGTGTTGCACACACACACGTCTCCTGCATGTGTTGCACACACACGTCTCCTGCATGTGTTGCACACACATATCCTGCATGTGTTGCACACACACGTCTCCTGCATGTGTTGCACACACACGTCTCCTGCATGTGTTGCACACACACATGTCTCCTGCATGTGTTGCACACACACGTCTCCTGCATGTGTTGCACACACATATCCTGCATGTGTTGCACACACACGTCTCCTGCATGTGTTGCACACACACACGTCTCCTGCATGTGTTGCACACACACACGTCTCCTGCATGTTTACCGGTGGATACCGACTGCGACATCTGTGCGTGAAGATGTGAGAGCGAACCCCGGAAAAACACCCTGCTCTTCCCGGGTCACCTAGTGCAGTCGACTGAGGTGAACATCCAACACGGCTCCGGGACTCAATTTGTCCTATATTTTACCGCAATTTGTCGAGATCTTGCTAATCCCAATTTTACATAACGGCTTGTTTTAATCGCATTTGTCAAGCACATGAAAGGGAGGTCTGCAGACACTCGTCTCAAGTGCTGCACGTTTACCACAATTCTGCCAATTTGAGCGGTTTGGAAACGTCTCTACTACAGTTGCACGCACACGCGCATGCATGCATGCACACACACACACACGCACACACACACACAACTCCACTAATAACAAAAACATGGCTTCTGCCCTGTGCCTTGAGGCTGGCAGCGAAAGGTAAATTGAACAACTGCTCGGGTGAGGCAGTGTGTTTAAATGCTCTGCTATTGTGGACACGGAATAAAACACCATGTTTGTTTGGTGTTCAACACCTATATCGAGTTTTTATTGTCCTGCAGACAGTTCATCAGCGTTCTACACCGCCGACATGGCCTTTCGCCGGATTAAACATCACAGCGACTCAGATGAATGTAGCTGTGTCCACACCAGGATCTGCATGACCTTTCAAATTGTGTCAAGTCTAATTACTTAGTTCACGAGCCGCTTCCATTCATATTCATTAATCACATTGTTGTGGTTAAAAATCTCCTTGTGACGGCAAGGATACTATCTTCTTTCCCTTTGTGGCTGGTGTATTCAAACCTCCTGTGTTGAATTGGTGACGTTTAATCGATAAATGCAAATGACGTCTATTATTCTCGAGCTCATCCGTCTCGCAGTGGAAAACACAAGCTTGTAATGTAATTGCGTGGTAAACGGGTCCTACCAGAGGACAATAAGACTGCTAAGGGAATTTTTACTGCAACGTCTTGTCCGGGCGGCACGGCGGCACAGTGGTTAGCGCCGTCGCCTCACAGCAAGAAGGTCCTGGGCCCGAGCCCCGGGGTAGTCCTACCTTGGGGGTCATCCCGGGTCGTCCTCTGTGTGGAGTTTGCATGTTCTGCCCGTGTCTGCGTGGGTTTCCTCCGGGGGCTCCGCTTTCCTCCCACAGTCCAAAGACATGTAGGTCAGGTGAATCGGCCATACTGAATTTTCCCTAGGTGTGGGTGTGTGTTTATGTCGGCCCTGTGTGATGGTCTGGCGGCCTGTCCAGGGTGTCTCCCCGCCTGCCGCCCAATGACTGCTGGGATAGTAGGCTCCAGCATCCCCGTGACCCTGAGAGCAGGATAAGCGGTTCGGATAATGGATGGATGGATGTCTTGCTGGTGCATCAGATAAATGCACGCACACAAAATTATGCTGCATCATTGCTACAGATGCAGCACCTCTCTGATGAACCAGGAGTTTCCCTGTATTTGTCAGGTGTCTCCAATTACCCTCAAATATCAAGCTGCCATTTTCTCCATGCAGGCACTGGGCAGAGAAGCAGCGTTTCAAGCTGTAGCGAGCAGCACCTGTTACTTGGCTCATCTCTGCTCTGACCAATGGGACGTCATTCATAATACCACAGCAGTGTCTCTACCAAAATAGCAAATGTAATCACTAAAGCCATAGATAACCTATTCTAGGGCCGTATAGACAAGCTGCCGCTCAGAAAGCACAACTGGGGAGTTGTCTTCCTGGGAAACATCCCATCAACAGTGAGACTGAATGATAACTCGATGCTTTTACGGCTGGGAAATTAATTACACATGCAGTCACTGTTGTTGTCATTAGCAATGGTCTGCATTTGCAAATGAGAGGGCGATCACTTTGAATTTAAGTTTCTTTTTTCAGAATTTTTTTTTTTTTGAATTTTCACTTTTTTTACGAGCGGTAATGCTAGTTTATGAACAACGTCGTGTTCAAAACGCGTTAATTTGCCATTACGTACGTATAAACAACTATTCATCTGATTTATATCCATCATCGTGTTACATTTATCATTATAAACTCTGCACTTATACCATCTGGGCTTCCACAAACTATGATGAAGTACACATAGCACATCCACTTTGTAACCGTTAACACATGAGACTTACGGGAAAAATCACCCCCCCCTCTCCAAAATTCACTTTGAAACGCTAGAGTCATATTTATGATGGTACTGAACGTACTTGTGTTATGTGTGTGTGTGTGTGTGTGTGGTGGTGGGGGGGGGCTGCTTTTTCTTGGTGGCGTATCACATTTCCAGCCCACTTTCACACTTTATTTGCCTCTCTCCATGCTCCTAGTTAGAGCAAGATGACAACGGATGTTTGCGGCGTGAAGCCAGAAAGCCAGCAGGTTAGATAGAAACAGAGGCAGAACGGATTTCCTTCACATAAGTTTAATTTATTATTATTGTGATTATTGTTATTGTAACCGGTTATTTTGTTGCCCGGTGCGGGATTCGAGACGGGTGTACTGCACCACAAGGCGACATCGCTAACCGCTCGGCTAAAGGGTCAGGCCCGTTAGCTAGGGACTAACGTGTCTTATTAGTAGTTTACATTATTATTATTATTATTATTATTATTATTATTATTATATTATACTTCAGAGCATCGAGATACGTCAGTAAGATTCACAGGCGAAGGGGGACCGGAAGGAAATGGAAACTAGGGGGAGGGGAGGGGAGGGGAGGGTTGAGGAAATCCAGTCCATTTGTCACCTTGCAGTGCGGCGCAGAAAATGAAACTCTTGCGCGGAGGGAGCCGTACCCGCAGAGAGAGGGGGGGGGAGCGAGAGAGGGGGGGGGAGAGCGAGAGAGGGGGGGAGAGCGAGAGAGGGGGAGAGAGAGAGAGCGAGAGGGGGGGGAGAGAGAGAGGGGGGGAGAGAGAGAGGGGTAGAGGGGGAGAGAGAGAGCGAGAGAGGGGGGGGGGGAGAGAGGGGGAGAGAGAGAGAGCGCCTCTGCTCGCCGCCGTCGATTTCTCTCAGCGGTCGATAAACCGAGCGAGGCCAAGCAGCCCGTCGCGCGCTGCCTTAACTGGCCGGCGCGCCGCACTTCCGCCACACGCTCGAGCGGTTCCTCGTGATTGTCGTCCCCCGTATTGATCGGCTGTATTCATGTGCTCGCCAGCCAGAAAATGCGGAGGAGACAGACGCCGTCTTTTTAGGACACATAATGGTCCTAATAACGGTCCTGGACTTACTGTCTTGCACATTAAACCGGCATTAGAGTCGAAAGTGCCTATTGAATTCCTGTAACGCCGACATTTATAGATCCACCCAAGGGCTCCAAATGTCCCGTTTAAGCTAACAGTTACAGCTACACAGTATGCTAACCTCGTGCCGGATCGATTCCGTCCCTTATACCTGGCTCACTGGTAAGCTCAAACGATTTATTTTTTAACACGAAATCCTATAGTGTGAAACTTGTTTTATAACCAGTTTATAAACCTGAGTAAGGGTTAGCGTTATAAATAGGGAGGGGGGGGGGGTGTGACCGGATTTCCAATGGGAAAAAAAACAATGAGACTGAGGCAAGCAGCAAAACAACCCTAAGAGACATTCAAGCCATTCAAATTCTGCTGCTTTCCTTTCACTATTTAATGATGTAGCAACTAGATTGATTCCTTAAGTAGTTAGACTGAAATGATCATGTCAGATATATAATAAAAAAAGGCCTTATTTTCCAGTTTCTCAGTCCCGCCTGTTAAGCAGAATGTCTTGCATGTGTAGCAGAACGGTCTCGCCAGCAGCCAGGGTCGTTACAAGAGCTGCTCAACTTTTGCCAAGGATTTGCAGCTACGTCACTCCTGCGTCTTTTGTGTCCATCCATCCATTATCCAAACCGCTTATCCTGCTCTCAGGGTTGCGGGGATGCTGGAGCCTATCCCAGCAGTCACTGGGCGGCAGGCGGAGAGACACCCTGGACAGGCCGCCAGGCCATCACAGGGCCCCCACACACACACACACATTCGCACCCAGGGACAATCTAGTACAGCCGATTCACCTGACCTACATGTCTTTGGATTGTGGGGGGAAACCGGAGCACCCGGAGGAAACCCATGCAGACACGGGGAGAACATGCAAATTCCAAACAGAGGACGACCCCAAAGTTTGGACTACGCTGGGGCTTGAACCCAGGACCTTCTTGCTGTGAGGCGACCGCGCTAACCACTGTATTTTGTGAGTCACTAATTAAAGTCTCCCTTGCTACAATGGGTTAACCGGAACTACGTATTCATTCATCCAACGTATGGTTGGCGATAAACAAAAATTCTGACTATGACAGGAAATGTTACACACGGGCTCTGAGAATGTTCACCAAGAAAATATAAACTAAATATAATTTGTACAAGATTTTGACTCAGCTACACATGCCTTTCGTTGCTGTCGTTCGTGTATTTGTGTTGTGTTGTCCAATGTTAACATGGACATTGCAAACTGGACTTTGTAGAGATGATGTGACTGGCATGGTTGAGCTTTGTAGAAAACATCAAACAAACCTCAGAAATGACCCAATACTTCCTGCTGGGAGCCCTGTCCATCACCACCATATCTTTGACTTCCATTAATTCAGTCATAAAACAGCGCTGGGGTTTAATCTTGACCTTTGACATGCTGATAATAAATTAATTAAATGAATAATATCAGATCTGTAAATATTAACACACTGAGCAAATTTAATCATACTATGGTTAGAGATGTTTTAAGTGCATTTGTTACATTTAGTACAAGTTTGACAAACAATTAGCTACACTTAGAAGTTCAACACTTCCTGTCCTGTAGTTTCAAAATCACAAAATGCTCCAGTATTTAGTGTCTGTATTCTGGAGTTGACAGCATGTATATCTGCAGAGACACTTTCATGAAATGGGCAGAAATTTAAACAATAGTGAGATTAAAAAATGATTTCGTACTGAAAATAATGTGTATTTCTATAGACCCCTTATCACGTGACGTAAAAGCTGCGTTGTAAACAAGATGCGCGTGCAGAACGTGTGGCAAAACATGGCCGAGAAACAACGTGCCTACCTATGAAACTCAGATGAAAGCATATAAAACTTAAAATTAAACGGAGAAAAGTTAGAAATTTGAGAAAATGGAAATCTCAGAATATGTTGAAGGTCGGAGCAAGGAAGACAGAAAGCATTACGAGTCGAAACTTACGCTAAGCACTGGAAGAATCTGGGTGTGATCCTGGATGACCAACTGTCGTTTTCTGAAAACGTTGCGTCAGTTGCTCGCTCCTGCAGATTTCTCCTCTATAACATCAGGAGGATTCGCCCATCCCTCACCGACGAGATGGCACCGGTGCTTATCCAGGCTCATGTCATCTCCCGGCTGGGCTACGGCAACTCCCGCCTTGCTGGCGCCCTGGCGTCGGCCATCAGACCTCTGGAGCTTGTTCAGAAAGCTGCAGCTCGTCTGGTATTCAACTGCCCTAAGTTCTCCCACACAACTCCCCTTCTCATGTCCCTACACTGGCTCCCAGTAGCTACTCGCATCTAGTTTAAGACTCTGGTGCTAGCCTACAGGGCCGTGAAAGGAACAGCTCCTTCCTATCTCCAGGCCGTGGTCAAGCCCAACACCCCCGCCTGACCACTTCACTCTGCCGCCTCGGGACACCTGGTTGCCCCGTCGCTCAGAGGCCCCTGCTGCGGATCGACCCGGTCACGGCTCTTTTCTGTCCTGGCCCCCAGTGGTGGAATGAACTCCCCACTGATGTCAGGACAGTGGAGTCACTACCCATCTTTCGGCACAGGTTGAAAACTCACCTCTTCAAGAACTACTACCCTGTTACTTGTTCTTAGCACTTATTGTATTCACTCATTTAAAAAACAAGAAAAATCTCTTTCTTGCACTTTTACTTGAGCACTAGTTTTGCTCTTATATGCTTGTTTAGATGCACTTATGACCTCTGATGACTAGTAGTTCTCCTGATTTCCTACGTTAAATGCACTTATTGTAAGTCGCTTTGGATAAAAGCGTCGGCTAAATGACTGTAATGTAATGTAGTGTAATGAGAAAAACTTCCCGGTCCGTTTATGCTTGCTGAAGCTCAGTGGACAAGTGCTATCACGAAGTTGCCAAACATCGGCAGGAGGGATGTGACTGAACACCTCACAGACACACCAAGTATATTTACGAAAGAATCAATGAAGGCATACAAGTCTTTAGAAGCATACAATTACTTTGTTGGTGGACATGTCCAAGACTGCTTTTACCATCCGTTATCAAAGGAGAACAAGTTTTGCTTCCATCCCTCATAGTTTAACCTGTCCCTTTTAGGCCACATAAATTTACACAAACAATAGAAAAAATGTCACCAGTCGTCCTTAGAATATCTTAGGCCAAACAAAATAACTTATGTTGGGATGATCATGGTCTTTAATAAGAAACTCTTTGTAAGGAACTAAACTCAAACCCCAAAAATTAAGTACAGGGAAACTGAATGCTGAGAAGAAACTTGAGATCAGGTAGAAAAAGAAAAAAAAGAAACTTTTTTATTTAGTTTAAGAAATCCAGAGCATATTCTCACCTGTTATTCCACTTTATTAGTCGATGTTATTTCAATAATGTCCCAACAGAGGTATGGTTTTCCATAAACTTTGCAAAACCTTCATAAACTGTCAAGGTCAGAAGACGGTATCACAATTAGAGTTGTTACTTACGTATGTTCAATCACAATACTTGTAAGAAATTGTATTTCATGTCTGGATACATACCAGATCACAATACTTGTAAGAAATTGTATTTCATGTCTGGATACATACCAGATATGAAATATTCCCCGCAAATCTTGGCGTTTGATATTTGCTCTTCTGACCACGTCTTCCAGTCCTCCCGGCGGATCGCATGTCTTCTTCGTTTTTCGATTGGAGTTTTCCTTTTCGGCATGCGATAAAAATGCAGATGCTTGTTTTTACCGTCCCAGCAAACAAAAAAACGTCCCCAGCACGTCCCCTAAAGGTCGTCTCCGAACGTCCGGTAAATGTCATTGTGTAGGGTTTTCATTAGGTCATGGGGGATATTATTGCGGGAAGTCCTCTAGACGTCACTGTGACGCTATTGCGGGACGTCCCGAGGACGTTACAGGGACAGTTCTCTAGACATCACTGTGACGCTATTGCGGGACATCCCAATGACGTTACAGGGACGTTAGGGGAAAGTCCTCTAGACGTCACTGACGTTATTGCGGGACGTCCCGAGGACGTTACAGGGACGTTAGGGGAAAGTTCTCTAGACATCACTGTGACACTATTGCGGGACGTCCCGAGGACGTTACAGGGACGTTAGGGGAAAGTTCTCTAGACGTCACTGTGACGCTATTGCGGGACATCCCAATGACGTTACAGGGACGTTAGGGGAAAGTCCTCTAGACGTCACTGCGACGCTATTGCGGGACGTCCCGAGGACGTTACAGGGACGTTAGGGGAAAGTTCTCTAGACGTCACTGACGTTATTGCGGGACGTCCCGAGGACGTTACAGGGACGTTAGGGGAAAGTTCTCTAGACATCACTGTGACACTATTGCGGGACGTCGCGAGGACATTACAGGGACGTTAGGGGAAAGTTCTCTAGACGTCACTGTGACGTTATTGCGGGACGTCCCGAGGACGTTACAGGGACGTTAGGGGAAAGTACTCTAGACATCACTGTGACGTTATTGCGGGACGTCCCGAGGACGTTACAGGGACGTTAGGGGAAAGTTCTCTAGACGTCACTGTGACGTTATTGCGGGACGTCCCGAGGACGTTACAGGGATGTTAGGGGAAAGTTCTCTAGACATCACTGTGACGTTATTGCGGGACGTCCCCAGGACGTTACGGGGACGTTAGGGGAAAGCTCTCTAGACATCATTGCGGGACGTTATTGCGGGACGTCCCGAGGACGTTACAGGGACTTTAGGGGAAAGTTCTCTAGACATCACTGTGACGTTATTGCGGGACGTTCCGAGGACGTTACAGGGACGTTAGGGGAAATTTCTCTAGACGTCACTGTGACGCTATTGCGGGACGTCCCGAGGACGTTACAGGGATGTTAGGGGAAATTTCTCTAGACATCACTGTGACGCTATTGCGGGACGTCCCGAGGACGTTACAGGGACGTTAGGGGAAAGTTCTCTAGACGTCACTGTGACGCTATTGCGGGACGTCCCGAGGACGTTAGAGGGACGTTAGGGGAAAGTTCTCTAGACATCATTGTGATGTTATTGCGGGACGTCCCGAGGACGTTAGAGGGACGTTAGGGGAAAGTTCTCCAGACATCACTGACATTATTGCGGGACGTCCCGAGGACGTTAGAGGGACGTTAGGGGAAAGTTCTCTAGACATCACTGTGATGTTATTGCGGGACGTCCCGAGGACGTTACAGGGACGTTAGGGGAAAGTTCTCTAGACGTCACTGTGACGCTATTGCGGGACGTTCCGAGGACGTTACAGGGACGTTGTGGGACGCTCTTTGAACGTCTCGCAATAACGTAATGAAAGCCCTACACAATGACATTTACCGGACGTTCGGAGAGGACCTTTAGGGGACGTGCCGGGGACGGTTTTTTGTTCGCCGGGTATGATTTGTACAACCGGCAGCGCAACAACTGTGAGGCATTCCGTTTCGTTTTAAACCAATTCCTCCGCGATGACCTCTTCGAAATGAACATGGCAATGTTTACAGACACAAAACTCGTAGCCCCTTTTCACCCCACCATCTGCGCACGCTTGTATGCGCATGTAAATAAGGGGACACGTCCATTTGCTCTGAGAAAGCTTGAAAGAGGCGTGTGCGTAACATAACGGCTAGTCTGGGTGTTGACAGACCTGCAGGACGCACTGCACACTGCTCCTCGGCATCACAGCGTCGTCGGTGAATAAGGTCCTCTCCCGTGCAAGCGTGCGAATCCGCGAGCAAAGACGTGTGTCCCGTGTCTGTGCGTGTTGCCTGATCTATTTCTGTGCATTAGATAAATCCACATTGCCCTGGTTTAGTCATACAATGGTAGTTTACTAATGACAGAGTGCAGGTGTGAAGACAGCATTTGCCGGCGTGTTACCTTGTCTCATTAGCGCTGCAGCCATACAACACGGCTGTAGAATTATGCCGTGGGTGACGCGGCAGCATTTTTTTCCAGCACGCCGTATCAAATGTCCTGTCCCCAAATTACTGGCCTGTGATCTGTTTTTCTTTCTCTCTCTCTCTCTCCGCCTCCGGGGCATGTGTTTCGTCCTCATTATTCAGCCCCAGTTATGTGAAAGTTTTTAGCAATTAATTACTTCGTCCAGAGGGATGACAAGTTCATTTCCTGATTACCCCTCCGACTCCTGTGCAGACTACCCGACAGCAGCGACATCGCGGGGGCAATGAGCATTTTAGTGTGTGCACCTTCGCTTAAATGCTCTTGACACAATGGGCCTGCTCTCTGACACCAGGCTGCTCGCTGTGCTGCAGAGGAGTTAGCATCGAAAACAATGCAATCATATCCCTGTTTCAGGGCAGCAGGTTTTGAAGGCATGGAAATATTGGAAAATTCATTCATCACTCTATTAAAAATAAAAAAAAAGAAAGAGGCAGGGGGCTTAAAGCTGGACACGACAAAAACGGCAATGAAAACTGAGCGATTCTGCGGCGTGGACACAAACTGTCCTCGGGGCATGGCTGACATTTTTGTTAAAAAGAGGGTTGCAAAAACTGGTCACAGGTATACGGTTTAATTAGCACTCAGGCTTGCTTTCAGCTTCCCCGCATTCCTCTCTCCTCCGCTTTATCTCCTCTGATTACTGGCATTGCAGCAAATTCGCAGCTGATAATCAGTCTCACATTTATGCTAAATTTCTCATTACACTGCTGGAGATGCCACTGCGGCCTCGAGTTTGCATTAATAGGGTTTAATCTGCAAGTGTGTGTGTGTGTGTGTGTGTTCTCTGCTAACATGAAGCCTTGTACACATCGCACACGTCAGGTAGAATCTTGTAAAGATCCCCAAGAGGCCACTTGTTTAACAATTACCCTTCATACTTCATTATTTCATATTGGTGGAGAATGATTAGACTCAACCCTCAGAGCGTGGAGCCCGGCAGGCCTGGCAGTAAACACTGCTTTTTAAAGAAGTCACAATAAAATTCCACCACTGTGTAGTTTTGCGTAAATTCTGATAAAAAAGCAATGATTCGACCCCCATATAAATATATATATATATATATATATATATATATATATATATATATATAAAATCCAGTGAGTCAAGTAAATTCTTTATGAGACAGTACAAGCCTGTTTCATGCCATAAGCAATCATCAGCTGATTTTTATATATATATATATATATATATATATATATATATATATATATATATATATATATATTTCACTTTTTGCTCGATTAGACTGTGAAGCTGAAGCAACATACTGTGCTCTGCAGAAGTGACCTGTAATCAACTCTGAATTATTAATCGCTATATTATTTGCACCTGCACCTGGCGTCTGATTTTTGCCTTTTTCTCCCCTGTTGTATCCGAAAAATTACCCCACTCTTCCGAGCCGTCCCAGTTGCTGCTCCACCCCCTCTGCCGATCCGGGGAGGGCTGCAGACTACCACATGCCTCCTGTGATACTGTGGAGTCACCAGCCGCTTCTTTTCACCTGACAGTGAGGATTTTCACTAGGGGGACGTAGCGCGTGGGAGGATCAAACTATTCCCCCCAGCTCTCCCTCCCCGAACAGGCGCCCCAACCGCCCAGAGGAGGCGCTAGTGCAGCGACCAGGACACATACCCACATCCGGCTTCTCACCTGCAGACACGGCCAGTTGTGTCTGTAGGGACGCCCCAACCAAGCCGGAGGTAACAAGGGGATTCGAACCAGCGATCCCCTTGTTGGTAGGCAACGGAATAGACCGCCACGCCACCCGGTCGCCCCGCGTTGCACTTTTCACATAATCCTTAACACAGTTGGTGTGTTCTGAAGCCCGAGAGACCCAACAGCCCCCTTTAGATACGCCCGATCCATGACGTTGGACTAAATGGTCTCATTTTTTAAGTCATTTCTTGAAAGGACCACAATCACCACGCGGCTGTGTTTGATTCCCTGTTCCAAGGGCCCGCGGGACTCTTTTTATGTCCCTCTGACTGATTCACGTCAGACAGGGAGCCAGATATTCAGAAGATCTGTCACCATCAACATGTGTCGGTGGTTGTTTACGCGTCCCGTGTTGATGATTACGCTATCGAAAGATCTTTAATTAGGGGCTTTTCTGTGTAAGACAAAGGGGGGGGAAAAAAACAAAGACAGGAAATGTTTTACAGCAAAGTAAAATAAAAATGAATGCCTGTGTTAACTGTATAATGAAGCAAAACACATTCAACTAAGTCTAAAAGGGGCCTTTTATTATAAAATTTAGCTAATCCTGTTTTGTTTTTTTTTTGCTCTTAAATTTTCGTTCCCCATCTGATGCAATACGTTGTTGTCCCCTTCTGGATATGTGTGTCTCAGCTGTAAATCAGTTGTCAGTTTAAAAAAGAAGAAGCAGTATTCCCAATGAGATTGTATAGGAAGTTATAGGAAATTATTCCCAACTTTTTGAATGTTCTAACCCATACTGCCTGTTGTATATCTGTAGTGTATGTGTGTGTGTGTGTGCGTGCGTGCACGTGTGCATGTGGGTCGGTGGTTGGGTGTGTGCATTTCATTTAGATTGCATGCACGTGTGTGTATGACCATGTGCACATGCAATTGTGCAGTTTTGGTCTTTGTGTGGCGGCGCAGTGGTTAGCGCGGTCACCTCAAAGCAAGAAGGTCCTGGGTTCGAGCCCCAGGGTAGTCCAACCTTGGGGGTCGTCCCGGGTCGTCCTCTGTGTGGAGTTTGCATGTTCTCCCCGTGTCTGCGTGGGTTTCCTCCGGGGGCTCCGGTTTCCTCCCACAGTCCAAAGACATGTAGGTCAGGTGAATTGGCTGTACTAAATTGTCCCTAGGAATGAATGTGTGTGTGTGTGTGTGTGTGTGTGTGTGTGTGTGTGTGTGTGTGTGTGTGTGTGTGTGTGTGTGTGTGTGTGTGTGTGTGTGTGTGTGTGTGTGTGTGTGTGTGTGTGTGTGTGTGTTGGCCCTGTGTGATATCCTGGCGGCCTGTCCAGGGTGTCTCCCCACCTGCCGCCCAATGACTGCCGGGATAGGCTCCAGCATCCCCGCGACCCTGAGAGCAGGATAAGTGGTTCGGATAAGGGATGGATGGATGGATGGATGGTCTTTGTGTGTGTTCAATGCCCCTGACAAAACCTAAAAAGATAGATGAAGCCTCGCTGTTTGTTTGTACAGTTTGCTTGTCTGGGAGCTGTGGTCGACCGGGCAGATCCCAGTTTGGAAATGTATGTAACTGTGAGGGAGAAGCAGGGCAGTGCTGGAAAAGGGGGCTTGTGTATCTCATCTCCATTTATCCCTGGATAAATAAAGGCTACACACAATGGATAATTGCTGTAAGGTTACAGCCAGCTCCGTTGATCAGTATTAGCACCGCTAAGTCTTGGCACAGCTGCTTTGCCATGCAGCAGTGCCTCTGTATTGGACAGGCTTTTAAGTCGTTGAATATTTGAACATAGGGCACATGAACACAAACAGAATCAAAACTGTGTTTTATAGGCGGATCTAAACATTCAGTGAAGATCATTGACTTGCTAATTTGCACTTTAGAAGAATCAAATTTTTGTACCGGATCTTGCTAATATTGCAAAATTGTCCAGTTCTGTTAAAATGTACCTTCAAATACATGCTGCTTCCCTGTTCCCCCTGGTCTGTTTTTTGTTTGTTTGTTTGTTTGTTTTTTTGGAACCCCCCCCCCCTTTCTCCCCAATTGTATCCGGCCAATTACCCCACTCTTCCGAGCCGTCCCGGTCACTGCTCTTGCCCTTCTGCCGATCCGGGGAGGGTTGCGGACTATGCTCATTTCTGTTACATAAGAGCCCTATGTGGACTTATATACTATAGATTCCCCAAATCCTCACTCTAAACTTAAGCCTAACCCCCTAAAAATGTATGTAAAGGACAATCCACAAGATTGACTGGTTGGATTGTACAGGACAGAAAGGACATTTTACCAATAAAAACAGGTGCACAAATACATACACCCATTGTGTGCAAAGAAAAGAATTTGCAAATATGCCCAAGACCTCAGATATGGACTGTTTATCAATTTATCTGAGAAATCTTGTCCACATAATTCATGTCAACATAAGGTGTGCACTGGTAATACCTCTCTGATTACTTTAGCAACAAAAGTAATACAGATCTTTCACATAAAACAGATTCTTAACATTAAAATGAGCCATAGTGCAGAACAGTGATGTGATGACTGGCACACCTGCACGCTTCAAATGAAGCGTTGTCTGCAATGGCGGATAACATTAGAAAGCTCCTTTCAGCTGTTAGGATGAGAGGATGCTGCGTCAAAATGTTGTGTAACTTTCCCAAGCCAACGTTCTGAAGTCTACGCTCATTTTGGTTGGCCAGGTGCGAAAGTGGGCAGGGTTTCAAGTGGTCTGTAAACCCAATCAGTTCATTCTTCACACAACTTCCTCCACTGCGATGCCGACTGTTCACCGCTCATCATTATCAGCTTCAAGGAAAAACTCTCTGAGAGTCTTTGCCTTCATCCGCATGAGTTTGACTTTTTGTGTCGCAATTACAAAGACTTTCTCTTTTCAAATCCCGCCCTTCTCTATGATGGACAGCTTCCCGCCTCAACAGTGACTTTAACCTCTTGTTAAAGGTATGAATGACTCTGCTTCATGACCTGGTTGGACAACGAGTCATACGAACTAGTTTTTTGAAGCATGTAGAATGCTTTAGGATGCTATACAGCAAGGACGTGGCCCCTGTTGGTTCCAACATTTGTAGTCTACCTTTGCCAGAAAAGCCGAGTGCCCTTACCTGTTGCAGCATCGAAACCCACTGAACGAGACAAGACATCAGCAAACTCTGGGGAAGCGAGTCTCCCCTGCAGTCTGGGTCCAGCCAAGTGCTGTTCTTTATGTTTCTGCGTGTTGATGTTGTGTGCTGACCATCCTCGAATCAAAGCCTGATGTATCAGAGCACACTAGTTCATATTCAAAGATTTCCCCCCTTTTTAATGTCAATTGCATTCTGGGTCATTCCAGGTCATTTAGATCCAGCCAGTTTTGAATCACCCGAGGTGTATGTCCCCCACCGGATCGACCATATATATGGGCAATCTGAGCACATCCGCAGGGGCCCCTGAGTGCAAAAGGGCCCTCCGTGATGGGAGAAAGAAAATGCATTCATTGTGCATTCATATGCATTCATTTTTTTTATGTCGGACTCTACAGATATATGAAACAAAGCTTGACCCATTATCTTGATAATTATCCAGTCAGAATGAAAAGAAAGGAAGACATTTCCAAGAAAATACACTGTATAGATTGGCTAACGGTCAAGGTGGGTGGACATAGAGAGCAGGCAGCTTACTCTGCACAGATTCAAGATCGGGTTTTCTTAAGCCAAGTCAAGGTTAAAAACAGTGGAATTAATTTTTTACCTGATCCACTATCAGTTAGGTTGTATCAGTGAGAAGTGTGCAGGAAAATTTGCCAAGCAGCAGAAAATGGACGGTGTTATCCAAAAGCCTGGCAGGGCTGCCAAAATAAAGAAAAGGAAGTGAAAGGAAGGAAGGAAGGAACCTATCCAGCTGTTTTACCACTAACAGAGCAAAAGAACTACAATTTAAGATAAATCATAGACTACATATTACCCCCTGTGCGACGCAATAAAATGAACCCAGATCCATCAAGGTTTTGTAATAAGTGCAAGACCCCAGAAGGCACATACATAGTACACTGTTTACTACAATGTGTATATGTATTTACAAAATCTGTAAAGATGTTCTTAAAGAAATCAGTGCCATAATTGGTCAAAGAGTGAACATCCCTCCTTCATCATGCATTCTTGGTAAATAATTATCTATACCAAGAATGCATGATGGAATATTTTAGGGATTATAATCCTCCAAATTCATTAAAACTCCTGAAAATCCTCCTCTTCTGAGATGCATTTTGTTAAGGTGGGTGTCGGGGGAGCCCCCTAACATCGCACTGTGGACAGGTAGTGTGCTACCATGGCTCTTGAAGCTGTCAGCTTTTATTTAATAGAGGAACCTTTTCAGTTTTATGAAGTTTGCAGTCCTTTTACAACTTATTTTTAGGGCCTGATTGTTTGCGGACGATAGCAGCAGGGCTCTGTGGGCTGGCTTGGGGGGAGTAGATGTTTTATTTTCAACGCACTGTGTTTATACATTCCTGTTTTGTATTGTCATTGGCTTTTTCATCTGACAAATCTGTCATGAACAGTAAACCTGTCGCTGTTTAGATAAAAAAAGAAAGGAAATGAAAGAAGCGGACATAATAAAATACGTACCACTGATAAGTAGCTTTTTCAAAGGGGCTAAAGAAGTGAAGAAGAGGACATTCTGATGGAGGAGGTCGAGCTAGCTAGTAGTTGTAGCTAGTAGCAACGATAGCCTGGAGGCGTCTGCCATCGGTTGCAGCAGTGCACAGCTGGATTTTGAGGACCTGATGACAGAGTTTGCAAAGAAAAAGTCAAGAAAGAAGAACTTCTAAGGGTAAGAACCGTTTGATTATGTGTGGTGTTATCTGTTGCGATTGTGTGTTGCTGTATATTTGGTGAATGAGTTTATTTGATGTGCTGTTTGGATAACGTGTATTGCATCGCTGTGGTGTGATGCTGCTATATTGTGTTGAGTCGGTTTGTCAAGTTCATTGTACGTTGGCTTTTGCAGTTCTGTGTGAAGTTGCCTAGCTCACTTAGTGAGCCTTATTTCGAAACCTGCATTCAGCTGTGCTGTGTGATCACCTTAGGATGGCGTTGTTGTAAGCCTGTTCCTGGTCAGTCATTTTAGTGTGTATCAGTAATAACTGGTGTGCTGCCTGCTTGGGTGGTTTTCAGTGAACACAGATATTGCCATAGTCTAGAGTCACACTCTGCCTTGGGATGATTTAATCCATTGCTTCCTTGTCTTGTGATTTGTGTGTGAAATGGCAGTACTCGGTCTATTGAACTGTATAGACATACCTTACCAAATATCCCATTTCCTCATGTTCTGTTTTTTTTTCTCCCTTTTTCTCCTAATTGTACTTGGCCAATTACCCCACTCTTCGCCGATCCGGGGAGGGCTGCAGACTACCACATGCCTCCTCCGATACATGTGGAGTCACCAGCCGCTTCTTTTCACCTGACAGTGAGGAGTTTCACCAGGGGGACGTAACACATGGGACGATCACGCTATTCCCCCCCTGAACAGGCACCCTGACTGACCAGAGGAGGCCACATCCGGCTTCCCACCCGCAGACACAGCCATTTGTGTCCCGACCAAAGAGATAACACTGGGATTTGAACCGGTGATCCCCGTGTTGGTAGGCGACGGAATAGACCGCTACGCCACCCGGACACCTCATGATCTATTTTTAACTTCAGAACAAAATCAAAAGAATGAAAAACAGCCCGTTATTGGTTTTCTGATTTTGGATTCTAAATTGATTTGAAATGATTGAATGATACACAGGTAATACCTGCTCAGCTGGACTGTTGTTATTATGGTCTGGTGGATTTGACATGCCAGCTTGACTGGAAGCTCAAAATATTTAAGGTGGGGTTTAATGGCTGCAGTGGGTGGGTGTGGTCTGTGTTTGGGAGGCGGAGTGGGGGGGGGGTATGAGCTTCAGTGCCCTGGGGCCCCTGGAGGTACTAATGCAGTCTCTTGTATGTCATATGTTTGAGCAGCTTTTCGGTGGCTTTCGTCTTGAAGCCCAAGAAGATGTGGTGGTCACGGCGAACCTTTGGGGACTTGGTCTTGAGGCGGCCCAGTAGGAGGGAGGTCCCTTCTCTGCAAGGACGGTAATGAGATGAGTTAACCAGTATAGATTTCAACACCCTGAGCCTACCTTTCACTTAGACTCTACGAACAATGATGTGCTGCGTACAGATTAAACTCTTTGACTGCCTGATAGTCTTATTTTCTTGTTTTCTTTTACATTTTGAGTGACATTCTGGGTACAAAAACACACAGTCGGAAACAAACACACACATACAAACACCCCAAAAAAATAACAAAAACATGTACACACATAGTGGCCAGTGTCCAGCAGTGAGGGTCTTATCTGACTGAGGTTGCCGGCTTCATCCTGTCTATTATATGAACTGATTTGGCCGCAGACCTTCACCATGCTGCAAGCCATAACTGATGTGATGTTGGCCGACACATCATGACGTCCCTCCATCGCTGACTCGGGGCGCTCTGGTGGAGTCTGGTACGCTACCTCACAGCCTGCAGTTACCCTACTATCACCTCACAGTTTTGACAGAGCAGAGAATTGTATGAGATGTGAATCAAAGAACACAATCATCTGAGAGTGTGGGCCATGTAAAATGCCAGAAACAGGGCCTTGAAAGAAATCTACTTTAGCGTGTTGCAAGGTGCCGGTGAAACACTACTTGAAATGTGTGCATTGTGAAGATACACGATTTTGTGAGGGTTTTTTTTTTTAATGTTTTTTTGCAAGTGTTCTGACACAATGGTGATAGCCCTCCAAGGTGCAAATGCATTTTCCTGTCAAGTGTATTACATTCGGTCCTGAGCTCATAAAAAAAAATAACCCAATGAATGCCAACACAGCATGAAACATGTCAGAGACGAACAACTTTCATCATTTAAACTCAAGGTAAAATATGTGACTGAGAGTTCTTTTGCTCAGATAAAAAGCAGGATATTTCAAATGACAGCTCCCTGGCAGAGCTGAATGAGATTTACAGATCACGTCCATAAGACAGAAGTTGAGTTGTCTTTTTTTCAGACTCCTCTGTAAATTCTCCAACTGCTCTCGGTAACCATGGGGTTTCAAGCAAGGATTTGCTGCTATCATTTGTCAAACACTTTCCTCTGATGTCTTCCTGAGTAGACCATGAAAAATACCGAGCACTGGAGAGAATGCGGGAATGGTGTTCAAAATAGGAGACAAGGAAACAAATCTGTTGATGTCTTTGATGTACTGTAGTTGTTTTGGCATGTTAAAGAGAACTACCTTTAAATTTCAAAACTGAAATATGATTATTCCTTGTTCTTGGTGTAACCCACTCAAAAATAACCTACAAGCAGGGTTAGGTTATTTTTAGTCAAATTTCTCATTTCTAGGTATATTTTAATTATATGTGTAACCTGCATATTATTTAGCCCAGCAGAGGGCAGTAGAGGTGCTGCAGATAGCGAAACCTACCGCAACGTCTCAGTGACAGGAAGAGCGAAGTCGAAACCGGCAGAGTAGTGGCTTGAAGTTGAAACGCGAGTTCGAAGTAAAAACGTAATTAAAGAAATAGTTAAAGGGTTTTCTCCACAGAATCCCCCGCTAAGAAAGCAACAAAAAGAACGGTCTTACTAAGTGTTCGCCATGTGCGTTGCTAGCAAACATATTGCAACGTGCATGGATAAGTAGACACGTTGGCCACTGGCCGACGGGTCGGACCGTTTAGTCGACCGGTTAACGTTGTCGCTTGCGGAGCGGGAGATACGGGTTCGCGTCCCGACTGTGGCGGTTCCCGCACTGCCCTCTGATTTCGCTACATTGGTGTCAGAAGTGGGACGGGGAGACCGTAGGGCCATCGGAAGCGTGTGCGCCCGGAGGCGTGAAGGAGCTGATATGCTTAAGCGCGGGGACGCGCCCCCCGAAGGAGTGGGATAGTGTAACGTGCATGGATAACTAGACACGTGTGCCAACGGGTCGGACCCTTTAGTCGACTGGTTAACGTTGTCGCTTGCGGAGCGAGAGATAGGGGTTCGCGTCCCGACTGTGGCGGTTCCCGCACTGCCCCCCCCCGATTTCGCGTCAATATCATAATGGGTTTGTTTCATAAGTAGAGCGTGTGAAGTTCTCTTTATAAGAATTGTGTTTTTTTCTATTTTTTGCTGTTAACTTAGTTGTTTGCCTTAAAATGTGGAAATGTCTTGATGCGAAAAAAATCGGAGTTAATCTCAAGTTAAACTAAGGAAAATGTTATTAGAAGCTATGTTTCACGTGCAGCGGTTGAGAGAATCCAATGTATACCAACTGTAAGCTGCTATATGTTCATGGATATGGATTTTGAGTGATATTAGTGTCCGATCTGGTCATGTCTAGTTTGATGTCATTGAACGTTGCCTTGCTATGCGCGTTGTTTTTTTGTTGTTGTTTTTTGTATGTGATGATTTGGGGACAGTCCATTGGACAAATCGCCAACGGATGCGCGGCAGACGAGCAGAGGGCGTGAAGAGGAACATCTCGCCAGCAACCGGAACTGTTCTACTCCACATGTCTTCATTTCATTAGGCAGACCCTTTAGCCGAGCGGTTAGTGATGTCGCCTTGTGGTGCAGTACACCCCCCCCCCCCCCGCATCGAATCCCGCACTGGGCAAGAAAATAACCGGTTACACTGGTGGCAGCCGTGAGGATCCGGAAGTGTGCAGATCCTCAGAAGTCTCTTCGGAGCGCGGGAAGAACAAAGCGTGAGGCCGCGCTTCCGGGGAGGGTGACGACTGTAAACTACTAATAAAACACGTTAGTCCCTAGCTAACGGGTCTGACCCTTTAGCCGAGCGGTTAGTGATGTCGCCTTGTGGTGCAGTATACCCCGTATCGAATCCCACACCGGGCAAGAAAATAACCGGTTACAGTAGTATACCTATGAGGTGCCTCCTTACATTGGGAAGTTTGTCGTTTATGACTAAACATTGAGTACCAGTACTGTTCTTTATTAGCGTTAGGCTACAGCCACACGTGCAAGTGACCATCGCCTGCCGAGGCGAAATTAGTATCTCGTCATGCGAGGCAGTGCGCAGGATGTGACGTACACGGAAATCAGTTTGCTGGCTTGTAGTCCGTTTGATCGGTTGTTGGTTTTGCAATGGGGAAAATGTAGGACGAAGTCCCGAGAAAGATTCTGGCGGCGTTGTTGTTGGTGAGGAGAAGGAGACGGGTTGTAGTGGGCCGGAGGAGGCTGTGGGTCCATCCAATCCTTAGGGCAAGGAAGGACCTCGGAGAGTACCGCCAGCTTGCTTTGGCGCTGCGACAGGACGAAGGACGCTTCAGGCAGCACTTCCGGCTTATCATGGTGCACTTTGATCGGTTGCTGGAGAAGGGTTTCGGCATGAAGCCGTTGATCCAGCTGAACACTATGAGCATAGCTGCCTTCCAAGTTGCTAACTACCTAGCAAGTATTGTGATAGCTCGATAGCTAGCCAGCTAACCTAGCTTATCTATATTTGCTGCTAATGCCAAGTCAAATGAAGTCTATAAGCTCTAATCATATTGACCTGCACAATGGTGTGTGGATTTGAAGTTCTTAACAGTGTGGTACATGACAATGATAACAATAACATCCATCCATCTTAGCCACTCGTCCTGCTCTCAGGGTCGCGGGGATGCTGCAGCCTATCCCAGCAGTCATTGGGCGGCAGGCGGGGGAGACACCCTGGACAGGCCGCCAGGCCATCACAGGGCCCACAGACACACACCCATTCATTCCTAGGGACCATAAATAATACTAATCATTTCATTTGTAGCGTGCTTTTCAGAGTATTTATAGACACTTAGTACCAAGACAATCTATTTGCAAATTGAGTTACTTTGCACATTGCACTTTTCGTTTCAATTTGATCACTTTACTCTAAACTTCTATAACACTTGTAATACTTTACACTTTACATTTCTCTAAATTTTGCACTCCTTTTTGTTCATTTGTTTATTGTTTATTAGTGTTTTGTTGCAGCTGCTGTAACACCCGGATCACCCCCCTTGGGAAATTAATAAAGTCCATCCATCCATTATCAAAACCGCTTATCCTGCTCTCAGGGTGGCGGGGATGCTGGAGCCTATCCCAGCAGTCACTGGGCAGCAGGCAGGGAGACACCATGGACAGGCCGACAGGCCATCACAGGGATGCATAAAATATTTTATTTATTTAGAATTTGAAAGCAAGCAAATAACCATGTTATTAAAGGGAGATCATACCTTTCAGAAAATGCAATTTCATCTTAATATTGCAATGAAAACATATTTAACAGTATATAAATTAATAAAGTCTTAATATGATAAATATGTAATCTATCAAATATAATATAATAATTATATTATTTATAATAAATATATCTATAGAAAATAGATGAATTAGGATGTTAAGGTGATGAGATACACAAGGTAATGAGTGTTTCAAAGTGATAGGGTAGTAGTAACGTGGTAGTGAAGTTATAATGATGGTGGTTGGGGGTTAATATACCATAACTAGTTACCAACTACACTTTTTACATTTCAGTTCAGCTTGTGTTTTAACATTACAATTGTGTTTATTTACTTGTTTTATAAATACCTTGCCACTGGTGATTCATATCACGTGATCTCTAAAGGCTTCCATGTTGGCAAATCCACTGATTGGCATTCTGCCCTCTGTTGCAGATGCCATCTGGGATAGTTTGGTTGAGAAGTTCATGCCTGTCCCAAAGAAGGATAAGTTGAACGCAATAGCGGATGGGTTAGATCAGAGATGGGCATTTCCACACTGTGTGGGTGCAATAGATGGTAAACATAGTCATTAAGGCACCTGCAAATTCAGGATCCCAGTTTTTTAACCATAAGGGACAGTTTTCAATTGTTCTTTTGGCCGTGGTAGATGCAAACTACTTGTTCCATGTGGTGGATCTAGGGGATTTTGGGAGGAGCAGTGACAGTGGAATTCTTTTCGCATGAGTTTGGAAAGGCTCTACATGAGGGAACACTTGACCTTCCACACGATGCACCGTTCCAAAATGCTGAGCATCTGGGACATGTTCCTTATGATTTTGTGGGCAATGAAGCATTTCCTACGGGATGGAACATACTTCGTCCATTCCCTGGAAGATCCATTCACATCCACTTTCAGCGGATCTTCAGCTAGCACCTGTCCCATGCACAGAGGATTATGGAGAATGCAGTTGGCTTGATGGCTTCGCAGTTCAGTCTACCACAGAGTCATAGAGCTGAACCCTGACAATGCGGAGAAGATTGTGAGAACAACCACCATCCTCCACATTTTCCTCAGATGGGACCAGCAGGACACATCCCATATGACTCCAGTGATAACTACAGATGCACTCCACCCAGTTAAAAGGGTTGGGAGCAATTATTCCTGAGAGGTCTTGATGGAGTTCTTCAACTCACCAGCCGGTGCTGTACCTTGGCAGAACAATGTCTAGAATGAAATCACCCTCTCACTTACCCATTTGCCTCATTTCACCTGGCAACACAAAGGTTCTTTTAAGAGCCACCCAAAAGTGTAAAATTTGCTTTGTATGTGATGATTGTGTGATCATTGTTTATAACTACTTGTCAAGTTTCCATGTCACTCTTGGTAACTATGATATTGTCACACTTTTTCTTTTAGCTTGTTCCCTGTTTCTCAGGGGTCGCCACAGCAGATTTTACAGTTTCCATTGGTACCCTGTGAGGGTACGGCACCAGTGGCAGTTGTTGTTAACCCGGGCCTCAGCTGATCCCGTGTGGAGCCTCAACCGTTCCGGTATGGTGTTGTCAATCCGCATAATGATTCGGCAAAATTTCATATCGGATGCCCTTCCTGACACAACCACTAACCCTATGGACGGGAGCACAGGTAAAGTGCTGGATGCCAGCCCAGTATTCATGGACTTGCACCCATGCCTGTGGCCCATGTTATTGTCACACTTAATAAATATAATCATATTAACAGTATGCAGGACTACTGAATTAATCAATGCTCACTTTTATCTAGCTCAGAAACACAAGACAATCAATGCACAATAAAATGAAATGGCCCATTTTAGCCTTCTTAAAGTAGGAATTGAGCTTCACGAACATGCTTGAGCATGGTCATTTGCACCTCACTTCTTTTTTCTAATGGCAGGTGGCCCCTTATGAATGGTTTGTCCCACCCTCCATCAGTGTAGATGTGACTCCATTTAAATATATTAGAAAAGATGGCTGAATTTTTAAAAAAAATTGTTTTGGGGTAGATGTACCGTCCTGGATTAAAACTGTCTGTGCTTGTGCTGCAGCCTGTCCGGGTTGTCTCCCCGCCTGCCGCCCAATGACTGCTGGGATGGGCTCCAGCATCCCCGTGACCCTGAGAGCAGGATAAGCGATTTGGATAATGGATGGATTGATGGATATTTACCCATGCACACGGTGGTGTCAGCCATGCAAGGTAACAACCAGCTCATCAGGAGCAGTTAGGAGTTAGGTGTGTTGCTCAGGGACATCTTGATATTTTTGCCAGGAGGAGCCAGGGATTGAACCAGCAACCCTCCAGTTACTAAACGACCTGTGCTACCTTCTAAGCCACTGCCGCCCCATCTATACATTATACATATATCATAATGCAATTTGATATAACCAAGTAAGCACAGCACATCTCCACTTCCTCTGCTCTGAAAGCAACAAAATAATTATTGGTTTGGATGCAGATGGTGTGGTTACGTATCTCCGAAAGTCATTGTCCATCGGTTGGATTATCAACCCATCGCCATCTGTCACGGCGTAGCATCAGCTGCATACTTTCAAGATAAGCTATACCACAGATGCTTAAGTAGTGTGAAATAAACCAGAATTTTCTCTACCTACTCTCATGCTACGCTGTACTTTGGCAGCATGGCAGCCTTAACCAAAGGCAGACACCTATATAAATAAATAAGTTGGCGGGAGATGTGCTCTTGAAGCTGTATTACTGGGCTGACGGCTTAAGCTTAGGGGGAAGGAATGAGGGACAAATTTAGTAGCAGATCTTAGAATAACTAGGTGGGGATAAAGCTTATAAAAAGTGCAAATGGCTGCACTTCTGGACGGTGTGCTTAAGGCCTCAAGATGAAGTGCTGACTGTCAAGTTTGCATTCTTGTAAAATAAGTTTTAATGAACTCATTTATGTGCTCCAAACCACGAAGAAATTTGCAGAGGGATTACGGGGGAATCTTTGCAACCTTTGACTATGCTACCAAGTGATCCAGTTTGCACGAGAGATAGAGTGACGACAAGCCGGTTCAAAAGCGTGTTTTGACCGGCTTAAAGATGCAAAAGTTTGACGGACCTTTTGCCGTTAATATCAGATTCTTACAGTTTCATAATGTTGCTGAAATAAAAGGTACCGCAAACGAGAAAAAAAAAACTCTCCATCTCGGTTTCCTGCAAGTAGGACATCTGTTCCATGGAAGATACTCCTCCCTCTAGACATGCCCTCTCTCATGCGCCCCCCCCTCCCTTCCATCCCATCACCCCTCATCTCCTCCTCCAATGGAGTCAATACATCGCTGCTCCTGGAGCCATTACCGATATGCTCCGGCCAAGTGTAAAACCTCTATCTGCTGCTTATCAACAAACCAACTCTCTTCTGTACGAAAACTTCCTGTAACGCCATACTACTTTAGCTTCGCTTTCAGCATGGATGATGGGGGTGGGGGTTTCTTCGTTTGAGATTTCCTGTGAGTGACTTTATAAGTTAGTTGGGGAAATATCATCTCGAGAAAACGTCAGCATCTCATTTACCTTCCATCTTACCTTCCACCAAGACTGATGTTCTCTATGCCCCTCCACTGCTGTTGAAATATACAAAACTCCTCCCACCTGGTTTAATTGCTATTAATTCATACAGCTGTTATGCAACAGTATCTTTTCAATGATCATGTGAGAAGGCAGTGAGATAAATGATATTTGCCTAGTGGAACTGGATGGACATTTTCTTAATGTGAATGAAATATCACAGGTTTTCTTTGAAAAAGACAACTTATGGAGATTTATGGGCACTTTATGAACTCGGAATTTCATTACCTTACATCTAATAAAGGATTTAATAAATGAACTTCTGTTTAAAGTCAAATGGATTTAGCAAAGGCTGTAGGGAGAGACTCGCACACACGCACATGCACACGCATACAGAGAGAAAGGGAGACTCAAGGGCCTTTTATGCTAGAAGAATATGCCAAACCATCAGAAATGGATTAGTCTTGTAATACGAAATTGGTTTCAATTTAAAAAGAATGAAGCTGTGTTCTACTTCAGGTCTTTTTGTGAAACGAATCACAGAATGCTTCAGTGAAAACAACCTGCATGTTTTGATAACTAAAATTCCATTTGAGAGCTCCTCTCTGCCATCAGGTTTGCTATATTAAAGACGAGGCGTCGCCGAGTTCAGGACATCTGCAAACACATCTCTAAGCCCTCTTCAAAAGGCTGAGAGAGACTAAGGAAGGGTTGTGCCATCGCATCGTTTTGTTTTTTTTCCCCACCATGAACATGTGTGGGCCCCTGAGGGCGCTAATTTAGAATGTAATAATCTATTTAATCACAATTTATCATTATTGATCCACACGTTAAAAAGCTCTTTATGTGAAGGCCAGTGGGCTCTCTGTCATTTCTTTTCCCATTCCAACGTCGCTGCCCGGAGGCCCGGAGCTTGTTGGAGAGATAACAAATAAAATATGCGTCTGCTGAGAAGGATCCTACAGACTGGTACTCGGGAATACAGAGGTTCTCGCTCACATAAACCAGGCAACAGTACATATCTATATTGTATGCATGTCTGTGTTTGCTTGACAGTTGAAGCACATCAAAAACACATCAATAATCGCCTTGCACGCACATGCACACAAACACACAAATGCACACATATTCATACACCAATTCAAGTCGGCTGCAAGTGCCAGGTAATTAAAGCCCAAATCGTGATATGTCAGAACCCATCCTTGTGCCTCGCAGCTCCTGGAAGATGTCCACGCTTATCAGGGCAATATTGATCTCAGCTGCGGTGGAAGCCGGTCTGGGGAAATTTGTGTTCATTTTGGGACAGGACACAGCTGTCAGCGGGCCAAAGATTAGTCCGTCTAAAGAGCTTTTTTGACAGACTGGCTAAATAGTGTCTGGCCGGATGCAGACAGGGAGAATCGAGCCTTCATCTCCTTGATGCCAAACAAAGCACATGAATATCATTTGACCAGACAGAGGATGGCATGGGACTGAACTTTATACTATGCTACATGGAGCTTGTTGTACGTTCATCGGTCCTTCAATAGGAAATTTACACCACCTGCCAACTGATCCCATCCTTGCAGTTGTGTTGCTGGACCCCTACGTGGCATGAAGATCACAAGAAGCATTTTTGGTGTGAACGTTGGCCATTTTTGCAAGAAAAGATGGAGAGGACAGCAAGCATGAGGAAAGGCCACCAGACCACTGTGCTAATCTGCAGTGTAGTGTTATAAATATCTCTAGCAATTAGCACAGAGGTTTTAGAAGCCTTACGAATTATCTTTCAGAATAAGCACACGAGTGCATCCTTTGTTACATTAATATAACTTGTGTGATATGTTTACACATGCCAGTCGGAATTCATTGAGATGTTTTTTTTTCTACTTTGACAATTTGGGGAGAGAAACGTGTACTTCCGCCATTACTCCTCACTGCTACATCACAGCTACCACACCCAAACCAGCCCTTGTGAAATCTCCTCTGATGGACCCTCCTGTGTTAATTTATTGAACATGGGAAGGTGAATGTAATTAGTGCCTTTTGTGTCTCCTATGCCCGGCTATGCTAAATCTGCCTTCAAAAAGCCTGGGATCCTATTAGTTCTGAGTAACGCCTCTGTATTTTATTCTATGGCTTTTATGGGCTTTCCAATGTCACTGCATCAAAGGAGCCTCATCTGGACATGAATCTCTCCACGCAAGAAACCTTCCACCCCATTATCTGGGTGAACTGCCCTTCCTCGGCTATTTGTATCCTCCCGCTCCTCGCGCCATTACCTTCCACTGGGTAATCGCTCTCTGTCTCTTCCTGTCTCTCTGTCCTGGTTTTCTCTTTACGTGGCAAAACGAGCGACTCCAAACTTTTTTTATTCTCGAACACACTTTTTAAACCACGCGACAGACTTAAAACATTTTGCTGAAATCCTAGTTGTACACAAGGACTTTGTATGAAAGAACACCGCTTTAATTCGAGGTCATAAAAGCTATGTTGTAAAGCCTCTTAGGGTGGTAGTAGTGATCATGAACTGAAACTTACCTTAATGCCGGAATCAAGACTACACGAATTCAGCCCGATTTTGACACGATTTTGTCACCGCCAACAACTTTCCAGCGTCGGGCCCGATCATGAACTTCGGGAACGACTAACGGGCATCTTTACCCCGAGTCGTGTGACCTAATTGAAGAACAGCGGCGTGCCTTATGGGACGCCCCACGACACCCTGACGAAAAGTCTAACATGTCAGAATTTTTTGTATTTTCCCACCTCGTCTGACATGTACGACGTGTTCCTCGACGTTGATCAACAAGATGACAGAGTGCTCTCTGGTGCACCTATGTAAACATGGCAAAGAGAAAGATGGATGCTGCTGTTGCTGTCAGGTGGAACAACAAAACCGAGGAAAGGTTCGTTGAGCAGTGGCAACAGTACCCCTGCAGGCCTTTTTGATGTTTCCTTGAGTGACAGAGCAAAAAAAAAAAAAAAACGTGTTGGGAGAAATAGTGGAGGCCCTTCAGCAACCCAGTGAATGGCTGGGTAAGCTATGCTAGGTTATCATTCCCCAGTAGCATTAGCCGCAGCAGCATCCATTTTCATTCTTTTCTTAACACAAGACCGCCCGCATCACACGTAGCGGTTCTGTAGCCATGATTGACGATTTCTTGACCCGACGACCTATGAACTTGCGCAAGATCGTGAAAGGCAGCATATGATGATTGGTTTGGGTCATACTTGTGCAACCGAGCATATTTCTGCCCACTGCAGGATTCGAACCAGGGTTGTACTGCAGCGACATCGCTAACCACTTGACCAAAGGGACCAATACCCGGCCAGTGAGTCTTTTTAGCAGTTTACACTTGTAGTGATGCCAGTCTCCCCGCCAACACACGACAACAATGTATGGCACTTTGATTGCGTGATCTGACATGGTGTCCTGGACAAATCTTTCAAGTCGTGGACCAAATTGTTGGTCGTGAACGATGGTGACGACAGGGTGAAGGAAAGACGGTCCATAGAGTCTTCTCCGACCAAGTTGTAGCAGTCTCATAAAATGTGGGCCCTGATCATGTAGTGTCAGGACAGATGCAACGATTAAATTTAAGGCTACGCCACAATCCTGGTGAGTGGCCAAACGGGGCATGATTGAAAATGACGAAATCCTAGCACGCCAGCTGTAGAGTTGTAGTTTTCTCAAGGGAAGAATTGCTGTCATTAATGTAACTGCATGTTTTGAATGTCTTTTTTTTCGGTGTTATAGAACAGCCAGCTTGCCGTCAGCTGACCTAGATCGTAGCCTCGTCGTTTATACACAATGGGCCTCATTCATCAATCTCTTGCACATACAAATTTGTTCTTACAAACCCATGGTATTTTCTAGCTCTTCAGATTGTCTGTCAGAACCAGAGCCTGACAGTTATTTGTAATCCCTTCCCCCTAACAGCTATTGCCTACCTCACCCAGGCTTGCAAAGACACCAGTGTTAGCCAACTGGTGTCCAAATTCAGGGGTTACCCGGGTTCTACACTGGTCTCTGAGACAAACTTCAGGGGTAAAAAAAAAATCCGTGGGTGTGTAAGAAATAAATTCTATGTAGGAACGATTGATGAATGGGGCCCTAACAAGGGGGTGTATCAAGATTTTGCCTTTACCCATCGCACAATGGTGACAATACAACAAACTTTCAAGGCAGCAACAGCTGTATAGTGTGTGCGGGCCTTTAACCAACGTTGTTCACGAAAAATTGAGGCGAAATAAATCCAGAAATCCAAAATGTCTTTCTATGAAAAGTGCAGCAAAATGAAGGTAATACTAACATACCAGCCTGGGTGTGTGTGTGTCTATGCATTTATCGGGATTTCACCACAAGGATTACTTCTCCATTTTTGCGCCACTCTCATGTTAAGGTGGAGCTAGGCGATTATTTACTCTGCGTGGTTTTGTATCTGCTCAGCCGTGCATGGCGTATCTCTTAAGTCCCCCCTCTCTGTTCCTGGATGAATATGAGAAAAACCTCAAGGATAATGGAAAATTGATTTTTATCTCCCCACATCTGTTTAAATATGATTAACAGTGAGCTTGACACCACACGTCAAATTAATAACGACGTGCAGGGGGAAAAGGCAATCAATAATTGACAAGATAAATACAGATAATGGTTAATAATACTCCCAGCGCAGGTCACACCGATAATAAATGAAGCTTGAGCACGGTAATGATAATCAGGGCTCATTTAGCAGGTGTGAATGACAACACAACAGCGCGGTGGCGATCACATCTTGACATCACCTCTACCACTCTAAGGGCAGCGAGTGAAATTAACTGAGCCGCCATATCTCTCTGTTAATCTTTTCCGGAGGCTGATAGATTCCTAGAGGTCATTTGGCAAAGCACTTTGTTACTCCCCCACGTCTCCGCTCCCTCCTCCCACTCTCCCACACTGCCGCTCCGCTGTTTCCCCGGAATCAAAAGTGAAGTGGCGGCTAATGAAAATGAATAGCACATTTGTATGTCGTTAGCACTGAGTGGGGGCTTGTGGGAAGTATTAGGTGTGTGAACACAGCTCCGGTGATTACGCAAAGGTTAACGGCCAGCATGACATAAGTGTTAGACTCCTCGTATTATGTCGATTCACTGAGCTGTTGAGCCATTACCGTTTTCTCCCCCCCCGCGCCCGCGGTTAGGCATCAGATGTACTCTGCGTTTGTGAGAGAATATACATAATGTTGGAAATCAAACGTTCACATGATAGATGGTCGGATAACGTTGATGCAGTTTGCAGCCGCTTCGCTGCTTTGCATAAAGTACTGTTTCCCAGTTTAATAGCACACTTGGCCAATTATCCTTTTTCCCAGCCGTCCCCGGTCTCTGCCGCGCCCCCTCTGCCGATCCGGGGAGGGCTGCAGATTACCACATGGCTCCTCCGATACATGTGGAGTCACCAGCCGCTTCTTTTCACCTGACAGTGAGGAGTTTCACCAGGGGGACGTAGCGCCCCAGTTCCCCTCCCCCCGAACAGGCGCCCCGACCGAGCAGAGGAGGCGCTAGTGCAGTGACCAGGACACATACCCGCATCCGGCTTCCTACCCGCAGACGCAGCCAGTTGTGTCTATAGGGATGCCCGACCAAGCCAGCGGTAACGCAGGGATTCGAACCGGTGATCCCCGTGTTGGTCAACTTTTCTTGATTTTGCAGTTGTGTTAGTTGCAGAGACCTGTGCCCAGCACGTACCGGCTTTAACTTATCACCTCCCTGCTCAAGACTATAGGTTTTAAATGACAGGGCTCATAAAAGGGTTATCTAAAATCCAATATATATATTTTAAAAAAAGGGGGGGGGAGTGGAGGCCGAACAGGGCGCTTCACTGTATCATCCTGATCCATAACTTCGCTGTGAACCAGGGGCCCATTTATTGTCGCGTCCCCTCGAAGGATGGGTCTGTCAGTTGGGTGGTAGTCTCACTGCTGTTTATTTTCAAATCAATACTCAATTACTATAAGGAAGATCTACTCCCCTGCCCACTTTCAAGATGAAATTATGGACTGCAGCAATAACACTTAGTCAAGGCAAAAGTCAGTGTCATTAACTCACAAGGGGGGCACGATAACTACACCAGAATTTTATAACAACTGAGCTTCTTACCCAGCACCTCCCACCCTCTTTACCCTTTTGGTTGCTCATTAATCACTGCGAAAAAGACCCTTCACGGCATGACGGATGACCAGAGAAAACAATATTCACCCTAACTGCCTTTTAATTTTAAACCCTGGAAGAGCTCATTGACTGCAACTCCCAACAACCTATCAATGCTAGTTTTTAATGCACTTCCTCTTTTGTTATTGAGAAGAATGGCGAGGCAGCACAGCCCTGGCTCCTCTTCATAACTCATGCCATCGATTCAGTAAATGCCAGACATTTTCCAAAGGGGAGAGCCGCCGTCAATGGCCTTGGCAGGGTGTGTGTAAATTACTCCATTAAGGGGCATTTTTGGGTTACTTATTGTTGCAGAAATGATAAAAGTTAAGATTGCAAAAATGAGCCTGGTCTGGATGCTATGAGCCAGAGGGAAGTCTTATTGAACCGATAAGGAGAAGTGCACAAAAGAAGAAAAAAAAAGTGGCATTCTTTGTTGCAATAAAGGAGACAAACCGTCATTCACTGTAACACATTATGACAGACAGGCTTTGCTCTTGGAAAAGTAGGCTAGACGGGTCCGAGGGCAAAATCCAGCCTGGCGGAAGCAGTGACGACACTCTGGTGTTAGTTATTGTTAGCGTCTGCACCGGCTGCGTGGGGCGTTCACAGCAGTCCCGTGACATTGCAACACCTTTGAAACGTGTCTGTCTTCTTCCTTGTCAACAGAACACTTGGGGTTTTTGCGCAAAACGACAACAGAACCAAGACGAGATTGCAATTTAGCATTAAACCAGTTTATCCTTTACTCCCTCTTCTCTCTCTGATGGGCTGAGTTGGTTGCGGAGCTGCTTTTATCCGTCTCAGATCCGGACTCACAAGTGCAGCATGTCCGCAAACTAGCAGTTGTGTCTTACAGTGATGTTTATATATTTTGACCCTTTGTGTCGATAAAGATTAGCTTTCTGGACCACGTAATGGTTTTGCGCAATGTGCAAGATATTTCCTGTTGAAAAGTGCTCAAGTTACCCATTACACAATGTTTACATGAACTTAATGATAAGAGCTCCAAATGTTGAATTTGCTTGTGATTTGTTGAATTTTTTTTCTTGTGTGCGTCGTTGTATGGAAATGATGTCTGGCTTGCGGAGTATCTTGGATAGGCACGACCGAAGTCAATCAAAGCATCACGGAAAAGACATCATGGCTATTATATTTTGACAGGACCAACCAGCAACTCATGAAGCTTTGAGAAGAGAATAGTAATTCACATGATTAAAAAAAATACAGGTCAGCCATAAAATTAAGTAATAATAATCTTTCCTGTCCCTTTTCGTACCTCATATCTTCTCTTCTATCATGCTTTGCTTTGTTCTGGCATGAGGACCACGATCCAGAACTTATTCTTCTGCGGCAGACGTCGTCTGGGTGACAGTGTCAGCTAAGTGCCTCTAATCGGAATATAATGGCTACGAATGCAACCTTCAAACTATCGCTAGTCAGTGCAAGGCGAGCCAGTTTTACTTGTATAGCCCAATATCCCAAATTACAAATTTGCCTCAGTGGGGTTCACAGCAACACAACATCCTGTCCTTAGACCCTCGCATCGGATAAGGAACAGCTCCCTAAAAAAAAAAAAAAACCCTTTAACAGGGAGAAAAAATTGGAAGAAACCTCATACAATATCATATCACATATCATATACAATATCATATGTCATATATACTATATCATATCATGCAGTATCTTATATCACGTCATATATCGTCATATGTCATATATGCAGCAATTCATAGATCCCATAGATGTGCATGAAATAATAATAATAATAATGTCCACCCATTATCCAAACCGCTTATCCTGCTCTCAGGGTAAATACTACAGCACAAAATACCACAGAAAAAAACATGCTTTTGTATACTGTATCTTAATTTTCCTCTATTCAGTGAGCAGCCACATTCACAATCAGCGGTTTATTGTTGAGCTTTCCCTCCTAATCAGGACATTATAGTTTGTAGGATTCTGTTCTGTCTTTGACAATCTCAATTTCCAACTCGAGGCTTGTTTCTTTTTTTTTAAATTCAGGAAGAAAAAAAGTTATCGTTACTGATCGTCGAAGAATTCCAGATTCAAGTTCGGGAAGAGATATTTTTTAAGTCGCACGCTTTGCTCATCCCGGTGTAAATAACTTGAAGATGAACTGCCGAGGTTTTGCACGCCAGCGGTGCGGCTGAGCAAAGGGGGGGGGATGTAAACGCCCTCCCAAATATTACAAATTAACATTTTCCAAACGCCTTTCCAGGTAATACTCTAGTACGTCTGCGTGAGTGAAATTATGAATGTAAGACAACCCCTGTGTTTCTTTACATGGAAAACCCTGCAGCTCAGCTTCAGGCAGAACGCTGTGGACCCGGTGCCGCCAGGCGGACCGCGGCCATTTGCACGTTTCTGCTGTGGATTTTTTAATCATAGAGAAATTACACGGTAAAAGCTAAACCAATACCGAGCCCGGCAGGGCGCCCAACAGCTCAATACCGCAGCCTAGGAAGCGCGCTATCAGATGCGGTCTTGTAGCAGTATGAATCTCGGCGCCTTGTTTACTTTTGATTGTGTGCGACTGTTTTAATTAAGTGGGTTTAATCAAATTGGACAAGTTTCAGTGTAAACTTTGCTTTGGATTAGCTGTGCGACATTTGTTACTCTTTCTTTTGTTTCTCCAGGCGCTGGGCAAAATCCTATTATTTATTTTCCCTATCACACACACACAGAGTACTGGTACGTTTAATGCCGCTGAGTACCTGAAAGAAAATATTGGGGGGGGGGGGGAAACACAAACCTGAAATGTTGTACAAATGTGTTTCTTTATCCTATATGCGAAATGAGTGTGAACGCCACGCTTCAGCATTTCTGCGTTTGCCAGAATAGAAGCTAAATATGAGCGAGGCCCCTGAGGGGAGTGATGTTTTTTTCCTTGACTCCTGCATGACTCCTTGATAAGGCAATTATGGAGTAATTACCTTAACAAGTGGCACTGGGGAAAATAATTCTCATTTTTCCACTGAAACTCCCCCCCCCCCCCAAAAAAAAAACAAAAACAAAACAAATCAGTGCCGAGAGAATTTCAAACAATCTCTAATCAGTGTCTCGTGTGGTGTTGCAGCATCTGGGTAAGCAGCTTTCGACGAAAAAGGCACTGGCAGAACGAGACGCACACAAAAGAAAAACACACAAAACGAGGTGAGTACACAAAAGTGTTGAGCAAAAAAAAAAAGAAAAAAAACATAAATCCATCGACGCCTTCAGAGATTTGGGATGTCTGTGCAGTTCATAATGGCTAATTTGTGTTTGGGGACTCTTTGTGCAGGGTTCAGGCAGCCACCGAGATGCTATCGGCGGCCCCCGAGTAAAACAACAGGTTCAAAGTCGATCGGCGCTGAACCGGGAGCGGACGGTGGAGAATCGCACTTCTCTCGGCGAACGGAACAGATAAGTGGAGACGCCCCCCCCCCCCTCCCCCCCTCCCCTCCCCCCCTCCCCCCCTCTCTTCTCCTGAGCTAGCTGGTGCGGCAAGGTCAGCTGAATGTGATCAGTCACTGTGTCTAAGCGTATTATCGGGCAAAATCTGTGGAATGACGTGAACGGACGGGGGCCCAGTCAGCTCTCTGGAAGAAAAAAAAAATCATTAGGCGGAGGCGGACATTTTGGATAACTTTGGAGGCAATCGGCCGCCCGGGAGGTGGCACGGATCTCTCCGTGACCAAAATGCCCTTGGAAGTGGAAGACTTCCTCGCCGGTGTGGCGAGGGAGGCCGAGGCCGGCGCTGGGGTTTGTGGCTGTGTTGAAAACAGGCCCCCCTCCCCCCCCCCCAATGCTCGGTGACTTCCCATAAACCTCCGTAGTAGTATATTCAAGGTATTAAATCAACAGCGGCGAGCTCTAAATCATAACATCAGCATGCTGGAGCGTGCGTGCAGTTAAAACTATCTCGCGCATTTATCAGTCATCAGACACCCTGAGGGTCCGTATGAGGACCTCTGAGAGAGCAGCGTGATGCCTCTTAGGAGTGGGTTGAACTGGAAGGCTTCCGCGCTCCCGATGGATGGTGAGAGAGTATATGTTTATGTTAAAGGATGGCAGATATTACGGCGTGCTAATGCGTTGACCACTGAGTTCTCGGCGTCTTTCTATCTTGTACCGATACATTAACGGTGAGACACCGTCATGCTGAATATCTCTTATCTGTGTGTTTGTACTGAGTGGACGACTTGCTTCGTGTGTAATAAAGCGAGCGGGTCATCTCTTAAGGCCAGACAGAACCTATAGGCCCCTACTCGCTACTCAATAGATTAGGCCACAGGTTCATGTTGTTGCAGTCGCTGTTGTCATTTTGGATCCAGCGGATACCATTTTTTTGGTGCTTTTTTCGCATGTTGTCCAAAGTCTTCTCTTTTTTTCTTCCCCCTTTTCTCCATAATTGTACTTGGTCAATCACCCCACTCTTCCGAGCCGTCCCGGTCGCTGCTCCACCCCCTCTGCCGATCCGGGGAGGGCTGCAGACTACCACATGCCTCCTCCCATACATGTGGAGTCGCCAGCCGCTTCTTTTCACCAGACAGTGAGGGGGACGTAGCGCGTGGGAGAATCACGCTATTCCCCCCAGTCCCCCCCCCGAACAGGCACCCCGACCGACCAGAGGAGGCACTAGTGTAGCGACCAGGACACATACCCACATCCGGCTTCCCACCTGCAGACACGCCCAATTGTGTCTGTAGGGGCGCCTGACCAAATAGGAGGTAACACGGGGATTCGAACCGGCGATCCCCGTGTTGGTAGGCAACGGAATAGACCGCTATGCCACCCGCTTCCCCTAGTTTTTCCCCTTATCCCATCCGATTAACCCAATGGCATACGGCTGGAACTCTTGTCGAATGTCTCCCCTGGCTCACGTTTCCACAGGAAGGAGATAGTCGTAACACCAGCTTCCTTCAACCTCGTGTCGGCTGCTCTCGCTATTTTCCACGCTGAAGCCTCGCATGGATGGCATCACCTTCAGGCCGCGAAGGAGGCGTAGGGAGAATGCTTTCGTTTGCTTGGCTGCAGGTGCCCGGATGGGCCAGAGGGGTCGCTGGAGAACGACGAGTCCCCGAACACTACACCGATCTACACCCACTATCCCTCGGGTAAGGGTGGCCTAATGAATGCCTCACCCCGTGGACGCTCTGGCCGTGACCAGTAACGGCGAGTCTGGGATACGAACCTCCCAGCCACACGACGAGCGGACTGCAAGAACGGCGGTTTATTCCGCTCGGCCATCAGAGCGGCTCGCACGATGGTGGGGGAAACCAGAGCACCCGGAGAAAACCCACCACAGACACGGGGAGAACATGCAAACTCACACAGAGGACGACCTGGGACGATGACCCCCCCCCCCCTAGGTTGGACAACCCTGGGGTTCGAACGCAGGACCTTCTTGCTGTGAAGCGACAGCGCTAATGACTGCGCTGCCCGGATCCAGCGGATGCCATTTTTGGTGCATTTGCATGTTGTCCAAAGTCGTTAATCGGGTTTGATTTTTACTGTACAGTGAATATTACATGGAGAATAAAGGCTTTTGTAATTAATCTATTGTATACAAGTCACAAAAAAAAAATACAAGTCTTTCAAATGATTACCCTCCTGAGCATTATGCAAAATCAAAATTGGAATGCATAATTAGATCCATAATCACAGCTCATTAATTATGAACCCTAATGAGTCGGCGATCTGCCTAATGATAAGAGTAAATGTTCAAACACAGCCGCCATCAGAGCTGAGCTGCTTTTTGATGATAATGCTGCCTAGCTGTCGAACCCCGGCACGTAACGGGACAGACGGCGCTCTCCCATGGCCTGTACAGTACCGCAACGCTCAGCGTAGTCACGTTCAGACCACACCGAGAAACGCATTCAACATACAGCCAGAGCCCCTCCCCCCCCCCCATTATAATAAGCAGTACTTTATTCCTCACACCTCATCTGAATACTGATCATTACTCCCTTCGTCTTTCCCTCCGTCTCCCAGCTCTCTTTCACTGGTGTGTGTGTGTTAGTCTGGGTATGTGCATGTGTGTGTGTGTGTCCATATGTGTGTGTGTGACAGGGTATAATTATTAACATACGTAAGCTGGAGTTTTGAAGTGAAATAGCATTTAATGGTTTAATTGAAGTATTTGAATTGCAAAGGGAATGAACTATGTCTTTGAACAAGGAAATGCCATATTCCAATCAAACATTTCACTGTTGCCAAGGTTAATGAATGCCATTAGCCTGGCGCCAATAAATTCCGACTTGTACTTTCACAAGATGCATAAATTAGATAAAGACCTCGATTTCAGTGCTTCATGAGAAGGACGGGGGGGGGGGGGGGGCATATGATAGTAGCATAATTTCATGTCCGCGGAAGTAATGGCTGCTAATCGGAGGCGGTTTGACAAGCTCGAAAAAAAACGGCAATCATTACAGTTTGATAATTCCTAAAACATTTTTTCCCTGAAACATATTCTCCTGAGGCTAAGCTTGGGCATTTGTAAACATTATGCCAGGCTGTCGCTTTTAACATTGGCTCAAACTGCTCTGATGAAATATTTATCATTTTCTGAACATATTTCATGATCATGTATTTACTAATTTATTTTGTCACGGCGGCTCATCTGCGTGCTCATTAGCCAGATTCATTGCCAATTTGAATAATGCCACGCGATAATGCTGAGAATTCAGCCGATTGGTTGATTGCATGACTGAATGGGTGATAACATTTATTTTCTCAGAATATTACAATAATTATTAAACAATTTGTTCTTTAAGGTTCCTTTGAGAGCCTAATTACTTGTTCGTTTAATTGTATCCCTTTTGCTAATGGCTCATCAGTTCTAAAAGTGTCCTGCAAGGCGCTAATAAGGTCTGACGTAGGCATTTTCTATACTTCATTACTCCTTTCCAATGATCATTGGCCTCCATAATTAGCTGATAGTTGAAATATAGCCTTACTGTAGGCAACGACCTTGGGAAGAAGTTTTGGGCTGACGAATGAAACTGCGGGCTTTGAAAATTAAAGCCCGAGAGAGCGAAAGAGAGTGGCACTTTGTGTTTTTGTGTGGCATCGTGGCATCTGGTTAGGGTGATAAGATGGAAATCGCCTGTCTTCTCCGAGTATCTGCCGTTATTGAAATTTGGCTATGATGCTTTTCGGCGACTGTGCCTTTCTCCACATCACAGACAGTTGAATCAGTTCACCTGGACACAACGTTTATTGACAGACACGTTTCATCACTCATCTGAGTGACCTCTTCACGTCTGAGGTCCTGACGAACCGACTCAGCCGTCTTTGATTTGCTCGCCCGGATTATCGAGCATGCATAAAGACGCGCTCCCTGCACAGTTCGTTCCGGAAGATAGAAATTAAAGCAAAGCAGAGGTGAGGCAGGGCAGTATTTGAATTTTTGCGTTCCTGCACGGCTGGATGGCATGCGGGGAAATCTACCGTCTGAAGTTCAAAAATTTGATTGAAAACTCCGTTTCGGAGAGATTGCGACGACCCAAAATGGAAAAAAAAAGAAGGTTAAATTAACTCCAAAGGTGACATCAGAAGTGATAATTGCCACCGTCAAAGTAGGTTTTTGAGTTTTGTGGTTGAAAGACTGTGGGTGAGCAGTTTTCAACAGAATTGTCCTTCATGTGTGTGGCCAGAAGGGTGGTCTTAACAGGTGAGGGGTCATTTTACCGCTCTCCCATCAGTTATCATGATAGTGCCCTTAAACGCCACGACGAGCCCCGAACCAGTCAGCAAATCACTTCGTAGTACTGGGCAGTTTCTTGGGTTTGGTGTCTGAATGTATGCACATAACTCTCGCTCTCCACACTTTTGGCCATTCAGTTGCATCCTGGGAATGATAAGTTCACTGGTTTACGTGTTGCTTTGTCTTTCACGTCCGTAGATGCTTCATTTAGGATACGTAATTCAGTTTGGCACCTATACCTGCTTAAAAAGATGTTCCTTTTTCAACAGTCTTACTTTATTTTACATTATTTTATTTCGTTTTTTTTCTGTATGTGTGTGTACAAGTGTGTGTGTGTGGGGGGGGTATCTTTAAGTTTTGTATTTTGATTTTTTATTTATTTATTTATTTTATTTTGATATACTCTATTGATCCCCGTGGGGAAATTCCCCTCTGCATTTAACCCATCCTAGCTGTGTAGCTAGGATGGGTGAAATGGCAGCCGCCGTGCAGCACCCGGGGACCAACTCCAGTTCGTCTTGCCATGCCTTGCTCAGGGGCACAGACAGGAGTATTAACCCTAACATGCATGCCTTTTTGACGGTGGGGGATGGTGCAACTCCACACAGGATGACCTGGGATGACCCCAAAGTTGGACAACCCCGGGGTTCGAACCCAGGACCTTCTTGCTGTGAGGCGACAGTGCTAACCACTGTGCCACCGCCATTGTTGTCTAATGTCATCTCTCTTATTTTGTTGTAGTTTTTTTAAGCTTGTGCTTGTGTATATCACTCAGCATACTGTTGCTGTCAGTTCTGATGTACTTCAACAGCAATACCACGCTACCGCCACCTTTACATCGTTGCCGCTGGTAGTAAACAGAAAACAGCTACATTTCAGTCTCAACAGCCACAACAAAAGAAGGTGTGTCGGTATTCTCACCAGAAAAAGATGCTGTCGTCTTCGGCTGCTGCCTCTGTTCCATTACAGAGGCCAAGGCATCAAGTTACTCCTATCACTCTTGATGTACACCGCCATATCACTCCAGTAAGCAAAATCCCCCGAGATGGGTCTTTTCTGAGTCCTAACATGTGAAATATTGCTTTGCTGAGTGTTCTCTCAGGCGAGCAAAAATCATTGCCTCTCTCTGGGTAAGGCTGACAGATGTGCCATCCAGACCCGGGGAAAGACAAAGAGCTGGATGGCAGAGTGAACATCCAGGTCGGCACGTGTCTTATCCCCCTTTACTTTGCAAAACTGTCTTTCCGGTTCACCCCGACGAGCCTTGTCTGGTTTTTATGGAGACCAGACAAGAGGAAAACTGTGAGTAAGCATGTATGTAGGTAAGGGCAGATGCACTGTTTGCAATTTACCCCCACATTTAGAGCTCACAACTCTCTTTTCCCCTCTGGATAAAACGACAAACCAGTGTTGGCTTTTTTTTTTTTCTCCACGGAAATCCCTCCCTCGAATACGTCTCTGACTACTTGGTAGGACATCTCTTGTCCAAAACCAGCACACACTGCAAATTAACCACCTCACACCGCCTTAATGAACAATTAACACCTTAATTAACAATAACACAATTAACCACCTTCCGCTTCCGGTGTGGGAAGATGGCGGCACAAATTAATGTTTGCAGCAACCTCACCCTGGCGGCGCGAATTCACGTTTGCGGCGGCCTCCCCCAGTACTGTCCATGCAGGGCGGTCTGGCGGCGGGCTCGCCTGGCGTTGACCGTGGTGTTTTTGGTGTCATCGTGTGGAGTGTGGGGAGGTGTGTCGAGGGTGTCTGGCTGAGAGAGCTGGTGTCGGATCAGCTGGGGGAGCCTGGTCTGCTGCGTTCGGTGGGCCCAGGAACTGCGGCCCCTGCCTGGAGCTGCGCCCGAGGAGGAAGCACTGAGGGCGGTCTGAAAGGACGTGGAAGCGGGGCAGGCTAAGCTAACTGCTAGCCCATGCAGACCGGCAGTTCCGACTGTCATCCTGGCTGGCGTTTGTTCTCTTGGACAGTGATTTTTTTTTGTTGTTTAGTTTGGATATATGTGTTAGTTTGGATATGTGTGTTAGTTTGGATATGTGTGTTAGTTTGGATATATGTGTTAGTTTGGATATGTGTGTTAGTTTGGATATGTGTGTTAGTTTGGATATGTGTGTTAGTTTGGATATGTGTGTTAGATTGGATATGTGTGTTAGTTTGGATATATGTGTTAGTTTGGATATGTGTGTTAGTTTGGATATATGTGTTAGTTTGGATATGTGTGTTAGTTTGGATATATGTGTTAGTTTGGATATGTGTTCTTGTAGTTTTTGGGATGTGTTTTTATCTTTGTGTTGCACTGCTGTGGGCTGCAGGAAACGATACTGACAAAGTGTTCCTGATTCTTGACATTGAGACACTATATGTGTGCATTTGGTTGCACAGAATAAATAAACTCATCATACCGGCATTAAGATCTTGCATCAAGGAAACGAGACAGTCGTTTTCTTTAATTGAGCCCCTTGGCAATTTTTTTTTAGGCCATCGCCTGACATAACCAGCAGTTGTCAGAAACCTGATGAGCTTCAGATGAGTTATTCTAATGTTAATTATATACCAGATAAAATGCATGAGAGCATCTTTTCGTGACAGCCAATGAAGGACGATACCGTTCAGCCAACGCAAGATCCCACGATGCGTTTATTTTTTCCCGTAAGCGAGGACGCGGCCAAGCAAAGTGGGTGTGCTATATTTGTCAGCGTTGCGCCCTGAGGTTAACTGAGACGCTTTTCCGTCCTAGTTGAGTTTGCTTACATTTCCAGCTCAACCTCCGGGCCTCCGCCACAGGTCCCGATGCTGCGCGGGCTGAGCAAATACACACCACACTGCTGCTCGGGGAGATAATAGGAGCCAGAACGGTGCAAGAAATACCACTCTCTGAAACCTACACACCCTCGCGGTCGTCTTTCAGCTCGCGAAACGAGTCGCTGTTGTGTGAAATGTAGGCCGGGTTAAAAGAAAAATATAACACTCTCTAAAGGTCATCTGTCATCGTTTGGTGGGGAGGTGGTCATTTATTTCTTTTTATCGTCCCCTGAGGTGAAAGGAATGACGCCGTTGGTAATGGCAGCGGCCCCGCCGAGACGTTCCTTTGCTTTCGTTCTTCATGGATATGATCTACTCTCCATTTCGAAAACATACGTTATTGATTTATGTATTAGCTATGGTGAACACAGCATATCTGTGGAGTTTTTCGGCGCTCACATTTTTTTTGCAGGAGTCACAGTGAGCTCTCGTGGTAACACGAAAGCTTTCCAGGCACATTGTGATGCCAACCCAGTGTTGAACATTCGAGACTTTTTGCACATTTTTGTCATATCCAGCCAAATACTTAGTGTTCTCCTTCCATTGCTCATAAAATATAGCAAGGCTGTCGACATCCATCCATCCATCCATCCATCCATCCATTATCCAAACCGCTTATCCTGCTCTCAGGATTGTGGGGATGCTGCAGCCTATCCTAGCAGTCATTGGGCGGCAGGCAGGGAGACACCCTGGACAGGCCGCTAGGCCATATTATGTAAAAAAGTACCACACAGGACTTCCCTGTATATGCTACAACAGAGCGGGACACAAAACGTCCATTGTAACAAGTAACAAGTCCACTGTCTTTAAACTTAAAGCCATATTTTTGTTAAATGTAAAACAAAATAAAAAAACCTTCAGATGAGATGAGTTACTTTCTATTCTTTCTCCTAATATCCTGCCATATTTCAAGATAATGCCACTTGACACATGGAGATATTTGCAAGATCGAATGGGTATTGGAAGCAAGTTATATTATTAAATACCACGAGTCGATTTTTCACTTCAGCGCCAAATGAAAAGACTCGTCCAGATGGATATCTTTGGCATTGGGTATATTTGCTATCCCATATCTGCAATAAAGTGTATTGTTGAAGGAATTCATTCATCACCAAAATTCAAGTTTTTTTTTTTTAATGCAGTTTGCTTCACATTTGCTGTTGCAAAATACAGATATGACAGGTCTGAAAAGCTCCAAACGCCTTGTAATATGCAAACTTTAGATGCATGAATAAATGGTTGCATCTGAAATGTATCTCGAGTCTGTGTTGGCGTGTGCGGAATTCCCACAGCCTCCAGTTGAGCTCAGTGCTGCTTTGCGGTTGTGCGAGGTAAAGATGAACGCTGAAGGCAGGTGGCAGACAGGGAAGATGACCAGCCCTGTCGTTGACAGTGATGGAGCTGCCGTCCAGCTCGGATGTGAGCGCTTGCATTACAGTGTCAGCAAAGCTGACTACGCGGCAGTAAACAGCCGTGTCACACTGTAAGTCTGCGTATAGACAGGGTCACTTCACCTGGTTACTGAGGGTGAAGAACTGCTCAGTCAACCCTGAGAGCATGTGTAGAGAGGATGATTTGACCAGCAGAGCTTGCATATATATATATATGTATATATATATATATATATATATATATATATATATATATATATATATATATATATATATGTGTGTGTGTGTGTGTGTGTGTGTGTGTATGTGTATGTGTGTATATATATATATATATAGATAGATATATATAGATATAGATATATATAGATATAGATATATATAGATATAGATAGATATATATAGATATAGATATATAGATATAGATATAGATGTATAGATATATATAGATATATATAGATATATACACTACCGTTCAAAAGTTTGGGATCACCCAAACAATTTTGTGTTTTCCATGAAAAGTCACACTTATTCACCACCATATGTTGTGAAATGAATAGAAAATAGAGTCAAGACATTGACAAGGTTAGAAATAATGATTTGTATTTGAAATAAGATTTTTTTTACATCAAACTTTGCTTTCGTCAAAGAATCCTCCATTTGCAGCAATTACAGCATTGCAGACCTTTGGCATTCTAGCTGTTAATTTGTTGAGGTAATCTGGAGAAATTGCACCCCACGCTTCCAGAAGCAGCTCCCACAAGTTGGATTGGTTGGATGGGCACTTCTTTGAGCAGATTGAGTTTCTGGAGCATCACATTTGTGGGGTCAATTAAACGCTCAAAATGGCCAGAAAAAGAGAACTTTCATCTGAAACTCGACAGTCTATTCTTGTTCTTAGAAATGAAGGCTATTCCATGCGAGAAATTGCTAAGAAATTGAAGATTTCCTACACCGGTGTGTACTACTCCCTTCAGAGGACAGCACAAACAGGCTCTAACCAGAGTAGAAAAAGAAGTGGGAGGCCGCGTTGCACAACTGAGCAAGAAGATAAGTACATTAGAGTCTCTAGTTTGAGAAACAGACGCCTCACAGGTCCCCAACTGGCATCTTCATTAAATAGTACCTGTTAGAGCCTGTTTGTGCTGTCCTCTGAAGGGAGTAGTACACACCGGTGTAGGAAATCTTCAATTTCTTAACAATTTCTCGCATGGAATAGCCTTCATTTCTAAGAACAAGAATAGACTGTCGAGTTTCAGATGAAAGTTCTCTTTTTCTGGCCATTTTGAGCGTTTAATTGACCCCACAAATGTGATGCTCCAGAAACTCAATCTGCTCAAAGAAGTGCCCATCCAACCAATCCAACTTGTGGGAGCTGCTTCTGGAAGCGTGGGGTGCAATTTCTCCAGATTACCTCAACAAATTAACAGCTAGAATGCCAAAGGTCTGCAATGCTGTAATTGCTGCAAATGGAGGATTCTTTGACGAAAGCAAAGTTTGATGTAAAAAAAATCTTATTTCAAATACAAATCATTATTTCTAACCTTGTCAATGTCTTGACTCTATTTTCTATTCATTTCACAACATATGGTGGTGAATAAGTGTGACTTTTCATGGAAAACACGAAATTGTTTGGGTGATCCCAAACTTTTGAACGGTAGTGTAGATATATAGATATCAACACGGATACAGGAAAAAAGATTTTAATACACACACACACACACACACACACACATACACATATATATATATATATATATATATATATATAATACACAAGAACGCTTGCTCACTTCGCTCTGTCACTTGGAGTGACAATTTTGGAGCAATTTTGGACAATTTTTGGAGCAATTTTGAGAGGCAGGTGGATAAAGGAAAAAAAACATACTAGGTTATTGTGACTATCACAAAAGCATTGTGTTTTGGGATCTTTTGCTCACCGTTCACTTTATTTTAATGGGCCCTTGGTGTTTTTCCTCTCGCTGAATAATTTTTCTGGGTAGTAAATCGTGCGAGGCTGTAGTATCTTCATAGAAAAAGCCTCCTGTCTTCAGGGATCAGCTCCAGAACACGTTATCCCCCTCTGCATTGATTAGCGCTGTGTTACATTGACGCGCACAGAGACAGATAGAGTCCCCTGGATCTGTCCGCCTGATAATTCCCACTGCCAAGAGTGGAAAGGATGTTAAGCCAAACGGGCACAATGTGTTCTGACATCTCGGTGGCTAATGTCAGGAAAAGGCGTTTCGACAATGAGGAAATGAGGAGCTGACCCAGTGAGGGCGGGATGCATATTGCTTTGACCCTCCCACTTGGCCCCGCCATTGTTTTTCAATTAATCGCAGCCACTTTGCGGCGAACGACACTGACAGATGGCAAGGTCTTTGTCGGGGTTCATGGGGGTGTGAGGCAGATAGTGCTTACTGGGGGAGAAAAGTGAATTTTTGGGCCAAATGGTGCACATCCCTGAACACAGCCAGTGAGGCAGATTTCTAAGTGCTGATCTATTTAATGTGCAAGGAACCAGGAAATAAGGTAGAGGCATCTTTACAGGTCTGGAGAATATTACCCTGCTACGTATGTCAAGTCAAGTGAGAGTTTTGCATGTCTGGAAATAGGACCTGTGGGATGAAATGTGATAACAACTGATGTATTATCATCTTCTTCTCAGTTAGTTAAACCTTCGTGTAAGACACAGTCTTTTGTCAGTGTCACAGGTTGTGTAGTCATGAAACTTTCAGCATATGAGGATCAGTCGATCCATTGCACCAACCATGCCCGTTTGATTTAAGTGGGGGTGCAACAGAGAGGGAAGACCAAATAAAATGCTTATTCCACATGGGGGTAAGTCAAATAATGTCTGCTTGACATGCAAATAAATATTTTTGTGGCTGGAACTCTGTGGTGAGACAGTACACGGATGAATGTGCGGCTTATTTTCCCCTGTGGTTCGACACAGGATGCAACCGCCACTGAGGTCGAGAGTCCAGCTCGATCGCTCTCCTTTATGGCCCACTAACACGCTGGCTGATGTGCTGTTAAGTAGCTCTCAACGATTATTAGTCGAGCCGTAACTTCTCCCTGGTGCTGACTGAGCTATTGATTTTGCATTAGATAAACATGAATCTCGTAAATAAGAGGTGAGCATGTTGCCAATGATTAAGGACATTGTGGGGATTTTAACTGGCTTATAGGACTCTGTGTTAGGCCGCGTATCCCCTCGGCTTCAGGGGGGAAAGGGGTGGGGTGCAAAACATATGCAGCGAGTGCAGTGGTGGAATGTAGTAACGACAGGGCCCAGGGCACACTATTATGACGGGCCCTAGTGCATGCTGGTTACTGGTTATGAAGCACAAACACACACCTAATGGTGTGTCTGCTCTCACTACGCCCCCCCCCCCGACCCCATGGGCCCCAGTACAACTGCACTGCCTGCACTGTATAGTATGTACGCCATTGAGCGAATGTGTTTTCCTGCCTGTCCTGTACTTACCTCTCGCTTTCTCTCTCTCGCTTTCTTTCTTTTTCTCAGGGCTCGCTCTCGCCCTGAGTCACCGTTGCTGCATCACTTAAGGTAAATTGGTTTATCAGCACTGGCGGTAAATCTCCGTGGACAGTGAGGGGTAATGGAGAGACGGGTTAAGGCCATGGCAGTGTGTGATTTTAGTCGTCTCAGACAAGTTTTTCATCTCGTGGACAAGTCGTTCACCGTGAACGACAGAGTTCATGGAGTCACTGGCTCCAACGAAGTTTTGGCAGTGTCAGAAAATATGGGCTGTGATCGTGTGAAATAAAAACTACGGCAAGACACCATCTCGGTGACTACAGCAAAACATCCCTCCCACGGTATGCGTCTTCCTACGGAGCAGTGTTAGGGACATGGTGAGGAAAAAAAATGAGGGGGCAGTTTTGCGTTCCCTCGCAATACTTTTGCGTTTTGCGTAGGTTCTCGAGACAACTGCACATTTTTTTTCCCACGCGGCCGTTTTGAATGTCTCCGGGTCACCCTTTTTGCGACAGGCACAGTCGGCTTGCTGTTTAACCAACCCCACAAAGTGACAGTGGGCCGACTGCAACTCATACGGCCTGACAAGGGGGTTGTACCAAGATTTTACTTTTTCCCCCCGCCGTACGGCGTGACATACAATAAATGTGCAAGACAGCCAAAATCGCTCAGCGTGTGAGTCTTTAGAAAGATTTAGAGGAGCCCACCAGAGAGCCAACAAACAGAATAAGTCTCACTAGCAACCTCAGGAAGCCAGTGTTGATCCAAAGGCTTCTCTCTATGTGAAAGTGACTTTGTTGACCTTTGCTTCATTGATTGTCATTCACCCTCGCTGTCCTGTCTCATTCTGTGCCACACCATCAGACAAACTAAGGAGACAACTACACCCTCTTCTCCATGATGGGATCATGGTTGAGGGCCCAGTTTTTTACCATAGTCAGGATGTTTGGGGAGTGTTATTAGTGTGATTTTTTTTTTCCCATGAGGATAGAGGGGTCCATCCACAGGACTTAGCTTGGTTTTTTTTTTTTCTTTAACATGAATTATGTCTGTAATGCTATAGTTTTTTTTTAACTTATTGTACTGTGTTTGGGGACATTAGAGCCAGCTAGTTGTCAGAGCAGCTGAAGCGGTTGGTGACAAATGGTGATCCACTGACCCACCTTAATGTAGCGTTAGAAAAAGAGAAGGGAAGAGGGAGAAAAGGAGAGAGAAAGAAGAGAGAGAACGAGGCAGACGGCCGACACAATGAGCAGAGCTTCATTTGAAGCGTAATTATCTTTCCCACTCAAGTGCAGTGAGGAGACAAATGGGAGCGCCAGAGGTAACATAGATTCTCTGCTGGTGGACTACAAAGGTCAAACCTCCGAGCTAAAAGACTGGCGAGGCAAAAAACGGAAAGAAAAGAAAGTTATGACGACTAACAAATACAATTTAGGTTAATTTCAACCTTGGCCTGTATGGTGAATATGTTTTTCATTAAATCTTATAGCAAAGGGGAAAAAAACAACCTTTTTACCTAGTGGCAATGTGGTCTTATGGTTTTACGTTCCAAGAACTAGCAGTAGCTGTTTACACGGAGCCTAATGTTCTGATAATAACCGGTTTAGAAGTCCAGACAGAATAATAATGCTCTATATAAACGCTTCAATACACGGGCCCAAACCGGTTGCAGGTGGGTAGTTTAAACCTTTTCATAAACCGATCAAAAGAAAAATTGTACCATGTAAACAATTTAAGCTGATCCCCTTTATTTATTTATTTATTCATTCATTCTTTATTGAACACATTTTCATATGCAACGGTACAAACAAAGGCATGGGCAATAGAAAACAAAAATAAAAATGAGACAAAAATAAACAAAAAAGATTACATTTTACAATGCCAGAGTTTGTGTTATATGCAGCATATTAAATTCGCCCAGTAATTTAAAGGTCTTAATAGCTTCTTTTTTTTTAAGATGAAATAAAATGGTGTTATATTGTTTAAATTCATTAATAAAGTGCAGGAAATTTGGCTTGGCTCCTGGCCATTTTTTCTTATGAATAAGGAATTTTCCAAAAATAATAACTAGTCGTGTGATATGCAGCATGTTATATCCAATCTTATCTTTACTAAAATATCGCGGTACATCAAACGTCGATTTTTCTATATTCGTCTTAAGTCTCGCTTAAGATTTCCGGCTGCGTTCTTTCTGCGCATATGCCTCCGTCTTGACGTAAATGCGCCTGATCGCTTTCCGGCTGCGTTCTTTCTGCGCATGTGCCTCCGTCTTGACGTAATTGCGCCTGATCGCTTTCCGGCCGCGTTCTTTCTGCGCATGTGCGTCCGCCTCGACGCAAACGCGTTGGGACGTGAGTTTCTTCACTGTAAAAGAAACATGGCGGCTTCCAAGCCGAGCTGGCCAGCGACCGCGGTGGAGAGTTTGTGTTTGATGCAAACTGTGAAAGAACTGAACATTATCCGGATGGCTAGACTGTAGGGAAATAAGAAATAGCGCCCTATTCAAACAAGGCCACATAAAAATGCGTTGTTATCGAGCTGCTGCTTGAGTGCAAAGCGAAGACGTGGCAGGGACGTTGGGAATGGGTGGGTGCTGAAGGTTGCCGCCGAGGAGGGCGAATGCATGATGGTGTGGAGTTAGAAAACAACGAGACAGGAGACGTGAGAGTAGACGTAGTCGAGGTAGTTTACTAGCTCCAACTTAGCATGTCATACATTCGACAACGACACTGAACTGTGAACCGGAAGCGGAAGTGCCTTATCTGACCCCTCGCCTCTTCCCTTAAAGGTACACCGTCCTCTTAGGTGAATGTCTCTCGTTATATAGATGTGGGTCACCACAATGGCTTCATTACTTTGATGCATGTAACACAGCTGTACCTATTAAATGAACACCAGACCATATTAGATCACATTCCATGTAAACCGTTGACCCGAACTCATCAATCGGAATGACAAAAAGCTGCATGTAATTGCAGTTGGAAAATAAAATGCAGTTACTGTATTGTGCAACATTTACATGCACAGCAGAATAGCTTTGTAGTATCCTGCCATGTGAGTGGACGTCGCTTTGGCTAGAAAGCCAATGAGCTTTTCTAGGGATTTTTTTTTTTTGCACAAAATTTCCAAATGATCAGATTACCTCGCCATAATGTCTATATATGGAAAGCTGTGGTCGTGTTGGTGATTTAATCTGATAATTTATGTTTTGTGGCTATAAAACACGTTGTGCTGTGACTTACATCTCAGTCACATATTTTCACCAGGCCTTTAGCACTGCTCTGAGCCCTGCCACAACAGAAATGCTTCCCTGAAAGGAGGGGAAAACGTCCACTGAGCGAAGCACTCATTTTCTGTCGTGAGGAATTTATGGAAAAGTCTCTTTAACAAGTTTGATATATGTTTATGGGCTTCTAAACAGACAGGTAGTCAGTGGAGCTCGGGGACCGCTAAACAGAAGTACATAAAAACAATGGAGAGGGGATTGGATCAGCTCAGCTGAAACCCATTTGTTCTAGGGGAAAAAAAGACCCTATGGCAGCAAAAGTATGGTGCAGTGCAGGAACATTACATCTGGGAAATGAAATCCTCTGACCGTTTATTAATCAATAAACACAGCGGGACGCATCAAACCATTATGCATTTCGGTCTGTTTTTAATGTCACTGATTAATATTACTGTGCTTCTTAAATGGCACGGTGGGTGACAGCTAACAAATCATTGTGTGTGTGTGTGTGTGTGTGTGTGTGTGGGAGAGGGAGAGCTTGTGTTTCAGAAGAAATGCAATAAATACATAACCACTGTGTAGAACAAGGATTAGCATGGATTTAGAATTATTAGCTTTTGTACTACTGAAGCCCACTCTGGTGGGCTTCAGTATTACCTGGGGAAGTCTTGTGATTGGTAGTGATGAGCTCATAACCACAGAATTGTCTCCTGTCCTCTCTGGTCTAGTGTGTATGAGAATGGTAGTGATTTTGTCCATTAAAAAAAAAACACCAAACATTTCCTACTGTATGCTGAGTTACCTCTAATGACCTAAGGTAATCTTAATCCATGTCAGGACGGCGATTGGGTATTTCATGCAATTTCTGAATCGTGCACCTGGCACCTAGATGACAAGGGTCATATAACCAGCAGTGGAGCGCAGTAGCAGAGATGACTGTGCGTTTCCCATATGTTGTTTTTCATGTATTAAATAACTGGTGCAGAATGTTTACTGTGGTCCCCAAGTAAATTATTTTACTGCCAGGGTGACTGACTGAAATTACTGATGTGCATGGGCAAAATCAAATTACCGACCTCCACTGGTAGCGCTTTAGACTGGAGTCATTTTCCTATTACAGTTTGTCCTTACTCATAGTGAGTAAACTATAATTCCAGTTAAAGGCATTTGAGCCAGCGTACATTACAGCATGTGTGTTGATTAGAATGCATGCACTTGCACGCAGCATGTGTGTGTGTGTGTGTGTCTCTCTCTCTCTCTCTCTCTCTCTCTCTCTCTCGCTATATATATATATATATATATATATATATATATATATATTATAAAATGCATATAAACGGATTTAAACAGGCACACAGTTGTATGTTTGTATGCACACTATACAAATTTTTGTGGTAAGCGTGTAAGATAAGTGTGCTGTGTTGTGGTGAGTTTTGGCCTCCACTTTGGCAGAGTGAAAGCCCATATATGGTGCCACACTGTGTTGACATCCTAAGCTCCTCTATCTCCTGAATCTGTTGGCCAAGGCATGTAAGTTGGAGCCTGGATGAGATTGGAAGTGAAAGCCTTCCAGTTTTATTTAACCCTGTCCCTCTGATTCAATATGAAGCCTGCCTGTGTGCAGATGATAACTGAGAGCAAAAGGTTGACATCAATAGGACTGACTGACTGCCTCTGTGTGTGTGGGTGTGTGTGTGTGCTTACTCATATATCCCTATGCCTATCTATATGTATATTTGTATGCACATGTTTGCATGCATTTTTTTGTGTGTCAACATGATAATTGCATTTTAATGTTCATATATACGTCTGTCCATATATTTGAGTTTGTTAGCGTGTATTTGCTGGAGATGTCACTGCAGCCTTATGTTTGCATTTATAGGGTTTAATATTTGAAATATTATACATATGTATATATGTGTATATACATTTTTTTCTACATTTTTGGGTGGGTTTGTTTGTTTGTTTGTGTGTGTGTGTGTGCGCCAGTATCTTACAGTGTGCATATACTGTACGTGTGCTCATATACATAAGCATTTCCAAGGGTATTATTGAAATCACCGGCCGTGATTACAAGTGTGTGTGTGTGTGTGTGTGTGTGTGTGTGCAAATTCCCAGTGATTGTGGGATTGTCATGCAGCTGACAGCAAAATGCGAGGCAGACAGAGGAAGACAGAAGTGCTGGCAGACGAGCTGTCTGTCTGTCAGTGAGTGATTGGTGAAACCTGGTGCACTGATAATCTCTCTGTAATAGTTTTCTCAGATGATGGCCTGTTTGATTATTGGAATTCATTGGGGCCTTTAATTACATGCAGCAGGCATTTTGAGGGTAATTTGTATCTCCGTCCCGTTTAGCATTTCACAGCGGCAAATAGCTCATCGGATATCTCCGATTCCTGCTGCAGTATTCCCTCCGTGCCTCAGTGACATCAATAACGAGGTATTTAAAAGAGATTTGAAACTGAAGAACTGATTAGGTACAAAAGGACACGGGGGCCACATGGTGAGGCTTCACGGTGTAATCTGTTATTGCAAGCTAACTGGGATAACAACAATATGAGCTTTTTATCTCTGCTGAAAGAATAAAGACTCCTTAACGATTTGCGGATCGGATTGCTAAATCCTTATGATTGGTTTTATTTGTGCCGTTATTATTATTGATGTTGTTTGGGAGGACGCTTCATGTGCGTCCGTGTGCAGCCCTGTCATAGTTTTTTACTTTTTTCATAATCCGAATCGAGTTTGTCGGCCATGTAGGTTTGCACATACGTGGAATTTGACTCCGGTTTCGTGGCTCTCTCAATGTACTTAACATAGAATAACGACACTACAACACAACAGTCTTCAGATATACACACAAGGGCTGACTTACACAGGTGACATAAGAGGTGATAAAGTGTAGCGGTGCAGAGAGACTTCTCATTTGGATGGTTTTGATATTGATACATGCAGTCTTTAAGTGTTTTCATGAATTGATTTATTTCTAAACCTGTGAACACACTGTCCATCTTGTCCATATTGTCTACTTTGTCCTTGTCTGGTGCATGCCTGTCCCATCCTGGAGGAGGGGCCCCTCTTCTTTTGGTCGTCTTGGGATTCCTCTCCACATATTTTTGGAGGGTGGATGAGTTTCATTTATGATGTTGATGCAATGAGCTGTTCCAAAGTCCCCCTTTTTTTTTAGCTCCCCCACCCTTTTCTCCCCAATTGTATCCGGCCAATTACCCCACTCTTCCAAGCCGTCCCGGTCGTTGCTCCACCCCCTCTGCCGATCCGCAGAGGGCTGCAGACTACCACATGTCTCCTCCGATACATGTGGAGTCGCCAGCCACTTCTTTTCACCTGACAGTGAGGAGTTTCGCCAGGGGGACGTAGCACGTGAGAGGATCACGCTGTTCCCCCCAGTTGCCCCGACTAACCAGAGGAGGCGCTAGTGCAGCGACCAGGACACATACCCACATCCGGCTTACCACCCACAGACACGGCCAGTTGTGTCTGTAGGGACGCCCAATCAAGCAACACAGGGATTCGAACCGGCGATCCCCGTGTTGGTAGGCAACGGACTAGACCGCTACGCTACCAGGGCACCCCCAAATTACCTGATGAAATACTGGTCTCAGGATTATACACGGGAACTGACCAGCCAATGTCACTGAGGTTAATGTCTATGCAAATCACCCGGGTTCAGCGACACCCTTTTCTTCTCAGCTGCATTCCTCTTATTGTTAGATGAAAACGATCGTCCACTCATATAAACTCTAATAACATTCATCTCAAAGGGGAGATACTGAATTTTGATGTTCCCTCTATGAGCACCATTTATTCAGCATAACATTAAATCAAAAGCCTTCTGACAAACGCAGCAATGAAACAGCGCTGCACCGGCTTATCTCTCTCATCTGCTCTTGAAACTTTTTTTCCGTTACTGTTCGCAGTCATTTCTTCATTTCCTCTTTCTGCCCTTTTTTCCCCCCCGAACACAAAAGCCTCCGAGGCTTACTTTGGCAGTGCTCTCCTTTTATTTCTCCGCGTCTCAGACTTTAACTTTAATTGTTGCACCACTGTTGATTGCGGCAATGAATTGCTCCCTTCCCTGCCTTCTGGCGGTCGGGCTCTGAAGTGATTCCTCCGCCCGTCTACACTGATAAGATGTGTGAGCCTATCTGATGCGGCCTGCTGAGGAGGCCTGATTAGATCTAAGCTAGGAAGTCTGTAAGTTTCTAAAATAGCCATGAGGCAGAAACTCCTCGCCATACTAAATGTAACTACGGCAGAGGGGTCACGCAGACCTCCGTGCAGTGCTGCGTCTTCCAACGCAACATTTCCAAACGTTGCCGTACTTCCACTGCTGAACAGTCCCTGTAGATTTGTGTAACTTTGGAAAAACAAAAAAAATCATGGCAGAAACTGGAACGACATTGGAAGGAGATGTTGGGGCGGCACGGTGGCCCAGTGGTTAGCGCTGTCGCCTCACAGCAAGGAGGTCCTGGGTTCAAACCCCGGGCCGCCCCAGGTCCTTTTCTGTCGCCTCACAGCAAGGAGGTCCTGGGTTCAAACCCCGGGCCGCCCCAGGTCCTTTTCTGTCGCCTCACAGCAAGGAGGTCCTGGGTTCAAACCCCGGGCCGCCCCAGGTCCTTTTCTGTCGCCTCACAGCAAGGAGGTCCTGGGTTCAAACCCCGGGCCGCCCCAGGTCCTTTTCTGTCGCCTCACAGCAAGGAGGTCCTGGGTTCAAACCCCGGGCCGCCCCAGGTCCTTTTCTGTCGCCTCACAGCAAGGAGGTCCTGGGTTCAAACCCCGGGCCGCCCCAGGTCCTTTTCTGTGTGGAGTTTGCGTGTTCTCCCCGTGTCTGTGTGGGTTTCCGCCAGGTGCTTCGGTTTCCCCCCCCCCACCATCAAAAAGACATGCGTGTTAGGGTTAATACTCCTGTCTGTGCCCCTGAGCAAGGCAGTGGAAAGAAGGACTCAAGTTGGTCCCCGGAGGCTGCAGCTGCCCACTGCTGCTGTACAATAGGACGGGTTAAATGTAGAGAACACAGTCCGTTGTATGTATGTACAATGACAAATAATGTCTTCTTGAATGGTGAATGGACTGCATTGTACATACACTACCGTTCAAAAGTTTGGGATCACCCAAACAATTTTGTGTTTTCCATGAAAAGTCACACTTATTCACCACCATATGTTGTGAAATGAATAGAAAATAGAGTCAAGACATTGACAAGGTTAGAAATAATGATTTGTATTTGAAATAAGATTTTTTTTACATCAAACTTTGCTTTCGTCAAAGAATCCTCTTAGAAATGAAGGCTATTCCATGCGAGAAATTGCTAAGAAATTGAAGATTTCCTACACCGGTGTGTACTACTCCCTTCAGAGGACAGCACAAACAGGCTCTAACCAGAGTAGAAAAAGAAGTGGGAGGCCGCGTTGCACAACTGAGCAAGAAGTTAAGTACATTAGAGTCTCTAGTTTGAGAAACAGACGCCTCACAGGTCCCCAACTGGCATCTTAATTAAATAGTACCTGTTAGAGCCTGTTTGTGCTGTCCTCTGAAGGGAGTAGTACACACCGGTGTAGGAAATCTTCAATTTCTTAGCAATTTCTCGCATGGAATAGCCTTCATTTCTAAGAACAAGAATAGACTGTCGAGTTTCAGATGAAAGTTCTCTTTTTCTGGCCATTTTGAGCGTTTAATTGACCCCACAAATGTGATGCTCCAGAAACTCAATCTGCTCAAAGAAGTGCCCATCCAACCAATCCAACTTGTGGGAGCTGCTTCTGGAAGCGTGGGGTGCAATTTCTCCAGATTACCTCAACAAATTAACAGCTAGAATGCCAAAGGTCTGCAATGCTGTAATTGCTGCAAATGGAGGATTCTTTGACGAAAGCAAAGTTTGATGTAAAAAAAATCTTATTTCAAATACAAATCATTATTTCTAACCTTGTCAATGTCTTGACTCTATTTTCTATTCATTTCACAACATATGGTGGTGAATAAGTGTGACTTTTCATGGAAAACACAAAATTGTTTGGGTGATCCCAAACTTTTGAACGGTAGTGTATGTATGTATGTATATATATATATGTATATATATGTATATATATGTATATATATGTGTATATATGTGTATATATATATATTGCTTTTCTAGTCTACCGACCACTCAAAGCCCTTACAGTGTACGCCTCACATTCAGCCATTCACACACACATTCATACGCTGATGGCGGAGGCTGCCATGCAAGGTGCCAACCTGCTCATCAGGGGCAGTTAAGTAAGGGTTCAGTGTCTTGCTCAAGGACACTTCGGCACGCTCTCCGCAGGAGCCGGGGGCCGAACCAGCGACCTTCCGATTACTAGGCAACCCGCTCTAACTCCAGAGCCATGCCACCGCTCCTCCTCCTCCTCTTCTTCTTCTTCTTTTTCTTCTTCGTCTTCGATACCACCAACCTTTCATGATGAGTCCCCGGATCAAACGTACACTTCTGGATCATCACGTTGCTACACCGAGGTTCTGTTTTCGGAACATAAATCAATTAGCGAGAGAGCGGGAAAGTCAAAGCGACGATGTTTTTAAGCATTTGGTCAAAGCGATGCAGCGGTTGCCACGGCAACAAAGACCATCAATTACCTAAGGATAATTTGTCGAATCCGTTATTTGTCTTTTTTTTTCTTTTTTTTACTTCTCATTTCCCAGTTCCCGTTTGCCAGCGTCGCGCTTCACATTGGCTGGCGTCGTCCCAATTTGTGTAACATCCACCGGACACGACGGTGGTCTTTCTTGCGGCCGTGGGGGGGGGGGGGGGGGTTAGTGCAGCCGGGCGGTGACTTCTGGTTCAAGGTTAATGCCTGTTGGCTCACCTCCGGACACACGCGGCTGTGATTGATGCATGCTCAGTCACCGTGCCGGAGGGATTAACGCTAACGGAATAACGGCGACGTTTACATTCGCTGACCTCTCGCATCACCTTCCTGCTGCGACTTGGATTACCGTCACCAAACAGAAGCGGGGCGGCGTGTCCACCTTTGCTGCCACAACAGAATATGAATCTGTTAGAGTAGTTGAGAGTGCTTTGCAAGTGTTTTTTTTTTTTGTGTGTGTGTCAGGGATGTGGAGAAAAATGACATGGAGAGCTCAAACATAAATGGCGTTTATTCATGTTGGGAACAGTCATCTGCTGAATGTTTTTTAAAATGATGTCATTTGTCTGAACTTGCTTTCTTTTTTTACTGGATTTTTTTCCCCAATCATACCCCGGCCAATTACCCCACTCTACCGAGCCGTCCCGGTCGCTGCTCCACCCCCTCTGCCGATCCCGGGAGGGCTGCAGACTACCACATGCCTCCTCCCATACATGTGGTCTCGCCAGCCGCTTCTTTTCACCTGACAGTGAGGAGTTTCACCAGGGGGACGTAGCACATGGGAGGATCACGCTATTCCCCCCAGTCCCCCCCCCCAGCCGACCCGAGGAGGCATACCCATCCATATCCGGCTCGGGACGCCCGACCAAGCCAGAGGCAACACGGGGATTCAAACCGGCTACTAGTACGATGGCAACGGAATAGACCGCTACGCTACCCGGACGCCCCTTTCCTGGATTTGTTTAATCGAAATCCTCCAGCAATTTTTTTTTTTTTTACTTGGGGGGTGAACCTCACGAGCCGCAACCAGCACAAGAACTTTAGCTTTTCTGACAGAAGTCGAAACTGAAAGCCGGTACTCAGACTTACGATAAACAGCATCAGACAAGCATAACCTATCGGAAGTAGAAGATCCGACCCAGACTGCCGGAGTCTCTGCCTTTGCAATGCCGGGTCCTAACATGTATATATGTAAAAGGTGTACGGGACCTTTGGGGGAAGCAGACACACTGTGTTTGTGTATTGTACCGTTACAGAGTCGATCACGGGCCATCTGGTTAGGCCCAACAACAGCACTGCCTGAGGCATACTGTACAAGCAGGCCATTTATATTTGTCGCAGGTGGTCCCCTGTATCCTCAAAGACTGTAATGAGTAATGGCTGCTACTGCACAGAGGGCCTGTCCTCCAGGAGAGGCTGGTAATGCAATGACACCAAATTCCCCTGCAGGTATGAATTTAGTAATGTAATATATAAATGTGATTATCGGGCTATGCATTAATGGCACAGTGACCTTCATTTACATGAGCTATTTTGCAATGTTATTGGAAGGGGGGAAAAAAAATCAATATTAAAATCAGTTGGATGTAAAAAAAAAAAAAAAAAGGTCCCCCCCCCCTATTCCAAGAAAAACTGCAGCACAGATCACGGTATCACATGGGGTTTTTGTGCCCTTTCCCTTTTACAATCTCCAACTCCTTCTTTTCTCTATATCTGAGGACCTAAAGACGTGTCCCTGGCTAATAATTGCTGACACGCCAAAGCCAACACAGCCCAGCGAGCCTTTAATAGTTTTCATTTTTCTTCCTTACAGGATGGCCTCTAAGGTGCCATCATGAATGATCAGCAAGCAGCCGCCACCGCAGCTCCCTGTGGAGGCCGCAGCCCCCCCCCATCTCCCCCCCCTCTCTCTCTCTCCCTCTCTCTCTCTCCCCCTCTCTTCCTGGCGCCCCATCCCAATTCCAAGATATCTCTCGGCTCTGGCCATTACTCCCTCTGTCTCTTCCTAACCTGTCATCTCCACCAGACCCCATACAGACAATTTATATAAAAGATTTTCCTTCCCACAGCTTTCATCACAGGGCCCCGGTAGCGAGTCCATTTCATAACATTAATTCTCTTTCTTTCTCTCTCGTTCGCTCCTTTTCACCAAAACCATCAATATACTACTTCATAAACTATTTCGGGAATCCGATTTATCAGGCGCTGAAAGAGGATTTTGCACGAATACAAAGGTGGCGAAGGCAGGTGTGCTCGGCTAGCCCTTCCCCAGCCCGCCAGGGACCGGCTACCTATTTATCATTATTTAATTCAGTGGCCTAAAAACATCCTCTGACAATATTAATGAATGGAATGAATCGCTAGAAAACCTCCAGAATCAATGAAGTCAACGAGGCTGAAATAATCCATTTGGGTGAAAATGTCTGTGAGGAATAGCCTTCTCTTATGGTCGGCCTTGCCGTCATTAGCGGACCCATCTGCACGGGTAGAGGAGTAGCCGAGCATGGAGTCCCTGTGGAGGCCCACGTTTCCCTCATCAGCCTCCGGCACCCAGTGTGGAGGCGATAAGCAACTCTCTATGCTCTCTATGTCACCATGTTACGTGGCATTATAACCGATATCCTTTACATTGGTTGGCGGGGAGGGGTTCGTATTGTACCGTGGTACCATTTTAGAGTCCCACCATGATCCGCTATCTGGTTTAATTACCTTTTCATGTCTAAAAACACACGAGCACAGCTATAATGAGTATTATTAGATTGTAAAACATGCCTTTATTTTTATACCTTTATTTTTGTGTGTGTATACACACACACACACACACGTGTTGTATTTTATATCTTTATTTTTTATAGCTTTACCTGTTCTCAACCCATGAGAGCCATTAATCTTCATTAATATTCATGAGCTGACCTTTGAGTGACACGCGCGTGCAAGGGTTGGTGGTGAGGGTGGGCGGAGTTCCCTAATTGGATGCTTTGTTCTGATAGGCTGTGATCAGGCTGTATGTAAATGAGTGCGCCTGACGTCACCCACTTGAACGAGGGGGAGCTCTTTTAAAAAAGTGGGAAAGCAGAAAAACTGAATTCCACCTTTTATACTCCTGTCCCCCCCCCCCCCCCCGATTGAAAGAGACGGAACAAAATGCACGATGATTAAAGAAATAAGCGATGTTATAAAATGTTATTTGATTTCAGTTCGACTTTAAAAACCAAACACAATGCTGTTATCGAGAGCGTTACTTTCTAAAATTGTGACCTATTTTTCTGGACTTGCCTGTTAGTCAGGAACTTAAGATACCTAAATTACACCATCAACTAAAACCTGACTGTCGGATGTGGGGGAACCGTCTCTGATGGTGATTTGCATCCTGTTTGTCGTCACTGGTTGCTGTTTGGCGTTGCTGTACCCTCCAACTCTCCCATGATGCATCAGTTGACATGTGCCCTGTTGCATGTATCTTCTCCTCTTGTGGGCTCCCTGGGTTGCAGGGTACTGTCAGGGCCCCTACGACTTCTCATATGCTTGGGCTCAGTCTGTCAGCCCAGGGAAGGCTGGAAGACAAACGCCAATCCGATTAGCCTTTCTGTCCTGACGTTGTCTATTTTAACCTCTGAGCTGAGCTGGGCTGGTTCGGCGGCGTGTCGCTGGTGGGCTTCCAGACGGGCCGAACAAACAGCACGCAGTGTCAGAAATCATCCTCACAAATGTTTGCTTTTTACACTTATTTGGAGAGAATTGTTGAGTGTATCCCTGTGACCCCCACCCCCACCCACTTGTACCTGGCCTCCTCCATTACATGTGGAGTCGCCAGCCGCTTCTTTTCACCTGGCAGTGAGGGGTTTCACCAGGGGGACGTAGCGCGTCCTTTCACTTTCAGGATGCTTTACATACCCCCCCCCCCAAACAGGCACTCCTACCAACCAGAGGAGTGCCTGACCAGGACACACCCGGCTTCCCACCCACAGACACGGCCAGTTGTGTCTGTAGGGACGCCTGACCAAGCCGGAGGTAACACAGGGATTCGAACCGGCGATCCCTGTGTTGGTAGACCGCTACGCCACCCGGACGCCCCCATCCCTGTGACTTTTTTTTTGTAAGGCGTGGCGGTCGTTTGAAAATGTCGCCGAGGATGGCGGCTCGTGGAGGCCCGTCGTCTCCTCCGTGCGCGGTTATTAACGCGGCGTCTGCGACTGAGCCGGGAGCGGTGCTCATTTAGGCCCGGTTTAACTAACGAGACAGGCAGTGATGTATTTAAGATAATTATTCAGATTAAGTTTTAAGTCTCTCCACTCTTTCAGCAGAATACGGGGGGCGTTTCACGCAGGAGCGGATACTTCTCGGAGATTGATCGCCCTGCTTATAATTTCCCAGTTTCCAATCCACCGGGGGACTTAACGGGAAGCAGCCATTTTTCCTGAGCACCAACCAGGTTCCTTTTTATTTCTGCACAGGGCTAAATGGGAAGAATCTTCCAGCCCATTAAGCAGACAGTCTGTGTCATAAAAGTTTGGTGGCAGCAGCTCTCTCTTCTCTTCTCCCCCCTCTCCCCCCTCTCTCTTCTCTCTCTCTCTCTCTCTCTCGGCTGTAGGACGGAGTGGTCTGTTTGATCTGCCAGCTGCAGGTTAATAGAAATCAGCCTGCTCATCAGCAATAGTGGATTGAACTTAACCACCCACCTCCGCCCTGTCAATTCAAATTTGGGGGAAATCCACTAACACCGGCAATACTCCCATTTGCCTCTGTCAGGTAATCAGTATTTTACTTTAATCCTTTAAATACTGTTGCACCATAATCCGTGTCCCCAATTCTTGGATTTTGCGCGTGCCGGGTAAGGAGTATAAAAACCCTGACCTTGTCTTTTCTGTTTTATTTTATTTTATTTTTTCCGTTCCTGGCTTGTCGCGGTGGCATCGTTACTCACAGCCAATCGCCGAGTCCGTGCTATCGGCCCGTCCGCGCGCCGAGCACGCTCGTTATCTCTCGTAATGTGATTGGCTCTCTAACAAAGGCGGCGTCTGCCCGAGGTTTACGTGGAGATTTCGGTCTGTTGAGGGGATGCAACTGCATCGCAGTGGAGGTCTTGGGAGTCCGGGTTCTCCAGGTCTGCGCACCGAAGTGCGTCAGCATCTTAAGCGTCTCCTTTGTGAATGGTGGAATGAGGTGGGAGGAAGAGACGGGGAGACATGCACAACACTCAGAGAGGTGCGCGATGACAGTGTCATTAGCTTAAGCAAGGGCCCCTTGACACCAATAACTGATTAATTCAAATAAACTGAGAGATAGGAGTGGAACGGGTTGATGGATGCCGCCGCATGTTCCCTTGTTATAATCAGTCGCTGATTGCAGTCTCAGCCGCTGATTGAGAGACTTCAATCAGCAAACAAAGTTGCCGTAAGAAGTCAGGTGAGGGATGCTTCAATCATCACTCAATCATTCATTAATAGAACATCATCAGCGTGTCATTACTGAGCTCAGTGACGAGGAAGCGAGGCGACTCCGCAATATCTCGATGCAGCTCCTAAGTGACAGAGCAGGAAGCGTTGTAGCCAATCCGGGGGGGCAGCCGGGAATCGAACCCGGGTTGCCCGCACCGTGGGTGACTGCGCTAGTGAGACAACGAAAGGGTCCGGCCACCCAGCTCCCTCGCGCTTCCGACGGCCTCACGGTCTCACCATCCCACTTCTGCCGCCGACGTAGAGAGTTCGGGGGGCAGCCGGGACGCGAACCCGGGTCACCGAATTAGCTACGGTATGTTTGCAGACAAAGCTGGCGTCTCGAGAGAGAGAGAGAGAGATTCTCCGAGGTGGAGGTCAAGTTTCAGGGGCTGGACTTGTGTTTTTTGGTCCGCTGTACCTGACGTAGGCCCCTTTTGCTATTTCGGCAAGTGTGCATATGAGCACCTTCTGAGCTGCCGAATCGAGCCGAGCTGAGACGGCCGAGGAGAAGGGGAGCAGTTTTCCCCGAGTTCAGATTCACTTTGAAGAGAACTGGGCCTGCAGCAACTCTGCGCGGTACAGGGGGGGCGGCATGGTCTCGCCTCGCAGGAGAGCGCCAGCGCTTCACTTTGTATCTTATCTCGGATCTTTGATTGTTTATTTATTTATTTATTTATCTTCCACTTTTGCCGCGCTGTTTTCCTCTTCATCAACGTTTGGTAACAGTTCTGGGAGAATCCAAAGGGGGGAGAGGGGGGGGGGGGGAACGACTCTCCTGCGTTGGGAGTGATGCTCTATTTTAATCACTCCGGATCAAAAAGCATGTGAAGTCGGGGTTTGCCTGTAGATTCCTCATTATGGGCACCACGGTTTCACGATAGCCGTCGCCCTTGATATGCAGATCTCACCGAAGAAGCGAATTTCTGTTTCTCCGTTGCTTTGTCGCACCACCTGTGTTGCGACGCAGCGACGGTTCGTCACAAAGTGTGTGATGTACACACATAAGCCGGAGGACGCAGGTAGCGTAAGCGATGGTTGACGTCACCTTCGGCATGCTGTAGAAATCCCTTCTATATAACAGAGAGGGGAACGGGTGTGTGTGTTTGTGGGCCCATACGCGTGTATTTAGTGTGTGCACAGGCAGACCCTCAACAGTTCATATGAGCATACACGGCAGATGATTGTGTGTGTGTGTGTGTGTGTGTGTGTGTGTGTGTAAGTGTATTAAATGTGCAGAGAAGCCGTTAACAATACAAACGAGCATGCATGGCAGATGACAGCGTGTGCATGGGCGCGACATGTTGCAGACAGGGACACCAGGTGCTGACAACCCGGGGGGGGGTGGGGGGGGCTTTGATTGTTGCAGAAGCTTCTCAAACAGGAAGTCGGAGCAGATGTTGGAGATGACAGTGCAGTCCGGGAAACACGGTGACAGACTTCGGTGCACTGCGAACGTCAAACCCTCAGCTCTTACACACCGCATCTGACATCGTTTCGCTTGTCTGCTGAGCAAAGTCCCTGGGATCCCTGACGTTTCCAAACAACAACAACAACAACGACGACGACACCGACATCGTGTCGGAAGACCTACGTGGTGAAACTGAAATCAGCCTTTTGTCATTTAACAATCCAGCACACAAAAGCTATAACAGTTCTACAGACTGCATACATCACCACACCTTCTCAACAGAGACAGCATAGGATGAGGTGAAACACCATCACACTTGTCACCAAAAACAAGCTTGAAAGAAAGCGTAAGCCAGCTACTCCCATTTGTTATCTTTCAACGAGGTTGTACTGCCCTCTAGTGGCGTCATGGCCCAATTACAGCAGATTTGCGGTTTAAAATTCAAGCAACAAACTGTTTATTCTATTGTAGTAGTCGAGCTTTCCGTCAAATAGTTTCGAAATAGCCTTAGAAATTATACTTGTGTTGTATCTACACATCGAGTTGTGGAACATCATGAATCTTTTTTTTTATTATTATTCCTTTCAAAAGCGGACCTAATCTCAAATTAGCATGTTGAGCTGCTGTCCCTGACTCTCTATTAAAGATGAGTTCTCTGATATCTTGCATGCAAATCAGTGCTGGTTCCCGAACTTCTATTGTGAACCCATTCTCTTTTTAAAGCGCTGGTAGAAGCGGGGGGCGGTGCAGTCGGAGCAAGGCCACATCCACCATTATCATGTCCTATTTGCTAATGCAGTGGTGCAGCATGTTATATGGGTTCACCGGTCAACCAAGGCACACAACATTAGCCCGAGCAAATGTTACTTTGCGATGCAACACAAAGCATACCTTAGTTGCATCACATTAGCGCCGTGATATGGCATAACACATTATTATATCAGCAGCAATATATCAAACAATTCTGTCGCTGATTTGCCTCACTACCGGTACTATAGCCGCAATACCACCACCACCCATTTAAAACCCTTTTTTTTCCCCTTCTCCCTGTGTGAGAAGCTGCAGCAGCAAATAAATTAAACATGTGTCATTGAGCATGGTAAATGGCTTGCAACACATAATCATCTAAATAATTATGAGGCTGCCATTAAAGTGAGCTAGATGGATGGCGCATGAAGCTTTATGGAAAAACTGGGGGTAATGGTGCAAGATTTGATATGAGAGAGAAAGAGGGAAGAGGAAAAAAGGGAAATGAGAGAGGAAATTGCGGTTTTCTGCGTAATTCCTTCCTCTCGACGGTGGCTGTTTCTTTTTACCGTGAAGAACCAGAGCGAAAGTGCCGAAGGACAATGGGGTGATTAGCCCAATCAGAAAAAGCAGTGGAAGATCGTGGGTAGGCTATGCCGCTGTGCAGAGCTGTCTTTTTGTCCTCAATTCATTTATCATCAACCATAGGGCCCCTAAATCAGTTCGGCAGATTGGCGGTTCAGTCATTTGTTCCCATGGGGCAATCAGACAGCCTAAAGAATCAGTTCACAACCTTGATGACATTACCTGACATTACAAACTTCCAACATTCAAATCAACTTTTTTTCATTCATTTTTTATTTTACTGCTCTTTTTCTCTCTCCCCCTGACAAGCCATTGAGAAGCTGTATGTAGGACTCCAAATTTCACCTCAATTAACCCTCAGCCAACGGCATTTTCTATGCACATGGCGACAACAATGTGAATTTAAATTACCTTTAGAAATAAAAATGTAATGCCATGTTTTAGAATAGGCAGTACTTGAAAATAATAATTGTCACGGGGGGAGAAAATGCAATGAACAACTTACCTCTTTATTTAAAATCTAGAGTAAAATAAGACGCGTGAACGGGCGTCTCAAAGTAATATTGAAATGATTTCCATGCATCATCGTGAGTGACGTGTCACATCGCTGAGCGTGGATGACAACCACGATAATCTTCCCTCCAAGGATAATATTGTTCACCCGACTATCATCGCCACTTTTCACAGATCGTTACGTTGTGCACTGATGAGCCAAAACATTGTGACCACTTACAGGTGAATCGAATATTTTTGGTCATCTCCAAACACGGGCAAATGTCAAGGTCCAGGTAGATTAGATGGTAAGGGAACAATCAGTTCTCGTAGTCAGCGTGTTGGATGCAGGAGAAATGGGCAGGAGGAAAGACCTGAGTCACTTTGACAAGGCCCAAATTATTATGGCCAGACAACTGGGTCAGGGCATCTCCGAAACGGCAAGGCTTGTGGGGTGCTCCCAGTCAGCAGGGGTGAGTACCTACCGACAGTGGTCTGAGGAGGGGCAAACTATAACCCGGCGACAGGGTGTTGGGCACCCAAGGCTCATCGATGTGCGAGGGCATCCATGAGCCTTGGCACAAGTCACAGAAAATTTTAATGGTGGTTACGGGAGGAATGTGTCACAACACACAGTGCATCACCCCTGCTACGTATGGGGCCGTGTAGCTATAGACCAGTCAGAGTGTCCATGATGACCCCTGTCCACCGTTGCAGCCGCTTAAAATGGGCACGCGAGCATCAGAACTGGACCATGGAGCAGCAGAAGAAGGTCGCCTGGTCTGATGAATCACGTTTTCTTTTAGATAACGTGGATGGCCGTGTACGTGTGCACCATTTACCTGGGGGAAGTGATGGCGCCAGGATGCACTGTGGGAAGACGACAAGCCGGCGGTGGGAGTGTGATGGTCTGGGCAATGTTCTGCTGGGGAAACCCTGGGTTCAGCCATTCGTGTGGATGTCAATTTGACATGTGTCACTTACCGAAACATCGTTGCAGGCCAGGTACACCCCTTAATGGCAATAGCATTCCCTGACGGCAGCGGCCTCTCTCAGCAGGATAGTGCTCCCTGACACACTGCACACGTTGTTCGGGAATGGTTTGAGGAACATGATGAAGTGTTCAGAGTGTTGCCCTGGCCTCCAAATTCTCCAGATCTCAGTCCCACTGAGCATCTGCAGGATGTGCTGGACCAACAAGTCCGATCCATGGAAGCCCCATTTGGCAACTTGCAGAACTTAAAAGTTTTATCTGCTGCTATCATTTTGGTGACAGATACCAGACATCTTCAGGGGTCTTGTAGAGTCCATGCCTCGACAGGTTGGTGCTGTTTTGGTGGCACACGGAGCACCAACAGGTTGTCACAATGGTTTGGCTCATCAGTGTGTGTCTGGTGTTTTCTGTACCAAAAGCATGTGCTAAAATCAAACCCTGCAGTTTATTTATGTCCACAAAAAAACAAAACAGCAACACAGATTTAATACAGGAAGAAGAGCATGCCATTTTAATGTTATCTGTTGTGGCACCGAACTATAGTATATCGCTATTTTGTTTCACTTTCCCTAATTGTGGACATGAAAAGTCTTGATAGCCAAGATCCTCAGGAGCACAGCGTTCTTATATTATAAAGCTACCATCCACTGGTACCGGTTTGTATGCCAATATGAATAAGAAATCATGATACAACATCATCAAAGTAAGTCACTGGAAGAATTAAGAGTTGTGCATGTGCCTCTCTTGAAGCAAAGTCATCATTTGAGTCAATAACGCTTAAAACAAGCTTTTCCATAAAGCAGACCTTGAAAGACAGTCGTTAATCTCAATGAACCAAGCCTTTGTCACCGTCTTAGGTGATGTTAATAAAAGGCCACATTGTGAACATTGCAATTTAATTTTACTTTTTTTTCCCCCGCTTGGCAACACGTTGCAGCTTTGAAGCACCCCGTAATTCTCAAGAGACCGGATAAAGATTGAGCTCCATCCTCTTTGGAGCCAGCGTTTCCTGAACCCTAGTATGTCAGCTGAGCACCAGTCTGAATGACAACCTCCAGCGAATAAACAAACAATCAATGCCGGCCTATTCTGCTAGTCCACTCAAAATGGGACATGATTTCCCCTGGGTCTTCTCGGTTGCACTGTGCATTGCAATAGGGGATGAGGTACGTATGTGGTATAACATTACAAGCAGGAAATGTCATTTGACAGACAGTGAGGTCCTCTCCACGGGGAAGGGATATACAGCTTTGGATATAAAATGGTGCTGTGAGTGACCTCTGCTGGAATGGAGATGTTACAGACAGTGGCTTGCCTAGGTGTCCAAACAGCAGAAAAACAGCCTCTCTAATCTCGCAGCGGTGGTGAGGCCCACCATGTATTCACAAAGCACTCCCTTTAGTAAACCCGACAATGTGCCGAGTCTCATCAGAAAAAAAACAAACAAGAAAAGTCATCGTCAATCTATTTATGTTGGAATCCTCTCCGAAATCAGCTTTGACCGTGGCTATATTTTCGTTCTGTAACTACAGTACGGCCGATTCACCTGACCTTCAAGTCTTTGGGGCTGTGGGAGGAAACCGGAGGAAACCCACGCAGACACGGGGAGAACATGCAAAGTCCACACGGAGAACTACCCGGGACGACCCCCAACGTTGGACAACCCCAGGGTTCAAACCCAGGACCTTCGTGTAGTGAGGTGACCGCGCTAACCACTGTGCCACTGTGCCGCCCATGACATGTAGGTCAGGTGAATCGGCCATACTAAATTGTCCCTAGGTGTGAATGTGTCGGCCCTGTGATGGACTGGCGGCCTGTCGAGGGTGTCTCCCCGCTTGCCGCCCAATGACTGGTGGGATAGGCTCCAGCATCCCACGACCCCAATTGGGATAAGCGGCTTGGATAATGAATGAATGAATAATTACAGTACGGGGAATATTTTAGCAAGAGGACATGTCCCTCCATCTGCAGCATAACCCTGATTTGAATTGGCCCTGAAATCAATTTCAATGTAAAGTCTTACCCACCCGTTGGGTGAAATGTGTCTATCCACATATATTGACTTCTGTTGTTGTTGTTGTTGTTTATTAAAAATCTCTATAGAGAACATGACCCCAGGCCTCCCTAACATTTTTTCCTAATTGGTGCCCATTGTCAGATTTTCACCCCTGCTCCTGAGAAAGTCTTTCTGCACAACTCTATCCTGCTGACACCAGACCCGAACCATAACACATTCACTTCCAGTCCCTCAACTCCATTTTCTTGAGGAGACTCCGAGTATTACTTCTATTGAAGACTTCTAAGGTGAAACAGTGAGTCAGCAGAGAGCACCAGAGACAACGACTCCGTTTCTCGTGTGAATTTGAGTCATGGGACACAACCAATGTCTTCCTCTTACTTTCTCCAGGACGGCTCAGCACATCAAGTCAAATCATTTGGACCTATATTAAGGCATGTTGGATCTGGCTCGAGTATATAAGGATAACTTTACTTGCTTGTATGTGTTTGCCGACGTACGAGTCAATGCTACCCATGATGCATTTACTTTCAAATATGAAAATACAGTAGAAAAGTAATAACCTAATGACAAATGGTGAAATGCAAATTGAAGGTCGATTTGATCTTCTTTGCAACCCAAACATCATAAAACCATTGGACCCCCGTGAATGTCTTGGGGATAGGGGCCTGCTAATGTGGAAGCAGGCCAGCCAGAAGCAAGGGAGAAGGCAGGGAGACGCCCTCGTCACTGCCAGCTGTTTCTGGCTGTCGGCTGCGTGAGATTGATAATTTAATAATAATAATAACTTTATTTATATAGCACTTTTCTAAAACAATGTTACTTTGCAAAGAAAAAAAAACAGATGGCAAAAACCAGAGTAAGACCAAATAAGTAAGCGTCACCGCCGCCCCACGCCCTCCCAGGACTCACCCGCTTTGTGCCATTCTTCCTAATTGCCTCCCTTATCTTGGCCACTCCCCCTGCCCTAGTTTCTCTCTCCTGTTTGTGTGTGTATGTGTGCTTCAGGATTGGAGGCAGGTGTGCAGCAGGCAGAGCAGAGGTCCACCACATGCATTTCATACTGCATTTAACCCTACTCCTTATATACCCAGCCTTGCCACATCCACCTTGCCAGATCGTAGTGCCTGCTCAGTTCAGTCTACACTTCTGGCCTTTATGTTGAGACGGTGCCTGTTACCGGTTTCCTCATCTCAATCTTGCTCTCCATGTTTCCCACAAGCCTGCACTGCCCAGCCCAGCCCCCGCCTCCGGTCATTGGTCTGTCACCATAGAATCCCACTTGTCTTGCTGCTTCCCGGTTTGGGCAAGGTCCCCCTCCCCTGTGTGCTCTTGCCCTGGACCCAGTGTTCCCTGTCTGCTCCTCGCTCTACTGACTTCTCATCTCGCAGGGCATTAAAGGACTTGTTTTACTGAAACCCTGCCTTGAGTCTGTCTATGTTAACATATTGGGTTTACCTTGCAGCCAAGGAACAACAAAAGGAAGCTTCCCCACCCAATTAGGCTTATATAGCTCGGCCAAATAAACAAGGTGGGGGTGTTGCTTTAATGTCTATTTTCAATCTTGACTTCTAGACTTGAATCTAAATTCCAATATTTTTAAGGCTCTTGTTCTGGATCCATCTCCCTCAGTCATGAATAGACTCAGCTCAGTCCAAATTGTGATACTCTATCAACCTCCTGGCTGTTACTCACTTTTTCTTGAAAAATTTAGAGAATTTGTCTCAGGTCTTTTTACTCATTCTGATGAGATTCTAATTCTTGGTGATTTCACTATTTATCTGAATAAGGCTGCTGATCCTCTAAGTAAAGCCTTTATGGCGTTTGTTGATACTTTTGGGTTTGCCCCGTTTGTTCAAGAGTCGACTCATTGCAGTGGTCACACCCTTGATTTGGTTTTATCTAAAGGGATAGCTGTTTCTGATTTGAATGTCTTGCCAACCCCATCTGTTGTATCAGATAATTTTCTCATCAAATTTGAAGCATTATTGGCCTGTCCAGTTAATATCGGCATGGATTTAATTACCATTCACCACAATGATCCACCCACTGTAGCTGCAGTTGGCCAGCAGCTGCCTGAAGTCTTGACTCCTTTCGCTGTGGACTGACTCCGTTGAAAATGTCACTAGTGACTTAAATGTGGCCCTCTGTAGTCTCCTCGATTCAGTTGCACCTCTCCCTACCAGAGCTATGTAGGTGACTAAAGAGGCCTACACCCTGGTTTAATGACTAGACACGTGCTCTTAAGTGGGCCTGCAGGACACTGAGACGTAAATGGCAAAAATCAGAATTAGACGGGTTTTTTTTACCTATCATGGCACGAGTGTTTATTGAAATACAAGCGTGCTTTATCTGCTGCAAAAGCAGTGTATCTCTCTTGCTTAATAAACGTAACCCCAGATTTGTCTTTGACACTGTACCTAAACTTAACTAAAAAGCAGCCGTCTATTAGCTGCTCACCATTCACGGCCCATGAGATTCTAGACTTTTTCTGCAATAAGATTGATGAGATCATCAGCAAAATTAGTTCTTCAACTCCAGCTACTCCTGCAGATCCCTTACCAAATTCATATCTATACAATGAGTCACCTTTTTGAGACTATCTCTCTTGATAGTTTGACTAAGTCCGTGTCACCACCTAAATCAACTACTTGCCTCCTTGACCAGCAAAACTTTTTAAAGACCTCTGGCCTTTCTTGGGACTTACAATGCTAGACATTGTTAATTTATCACTTAATACTGGCACTGTTCCCAGCAGTTTTAAGAGAGCTGTGGTTAAACCTCTACTTAAAAAAATCACACCTTGATCCAGGTAACTATCAGCCAGTCTCTTATCTTCCATTCTTTTCTAAAGTACTACAGAGAGTTGTGTATCAACAACTTTTGACCCATATAGAAGAAAACTATATGAACCTTTTCAATCGGCTTTCAGGGCCTGTCGCTCGACTTAAAATGCTCTGACCAGATTGGTGAACGATCTTCTACTAGCTATGGACTCTGATTCCACTTCTGTGCTTCTACTACTGGACCTCAGTGCAGCCTTGACACCAATGATCACAGTATACTATTAGACAGAATAAATTTTAATTTTTGTGTCGCTGGCTTTGCCTCCTCTTGGTTTAAGTCCTACTTATCTGGAAGAACACATTGTGTCTGCTATAATAACATTACATCAAAATTCTCTGACGTTGGATATGGCATACCTCAGGGCTCAGTTCATGGCCCTCTACTTTTCTCTTTATATTTCATCTCTTGGCCAAATTATACGCAATCATGGAATAAATTCCCATCGCTATGCTGATGATACTCAGCTGTATGTGTCTGTAAGGGCTGATGATCATACTCAAATGACTAATTTAGAGGCCTGTTTGGCTGCTGTGAAAAATTGGATGTCACTAAATTTTCTGCTTTTAAATTCAGACAAAACTGAGATGCTGGTCATTGGCCCTGCTAGACACAAACACCAATTTGATCAGATAATGATAACAATCAACAACTCTGTGATTTCACAAAGTGTGGCAGCCAAAAATCTTGGTGTTACCGTTGATCCCAGCCTTTCCTTTGATAAGAACATTAAAGAAATCACCACTAGGTAAATGCCCCGCTGGTGGCAGGGCGTTTACCTAGTGGGTCCCTTTCCTGTGGAATAATCTGTCTGCTGCCGTCAGACAATCAGAGTATGTTGATTCCTTTAAATCCAAACTTAAAACTCATCTTTTTGCCTTAGCTTACAATTAGTCAATTAGTTGCCTTTAAGTTGAGTGCTTGCTTCATAACCTGTGCTGCATGGCGGGTCAGTTTCTGTCTCAATTAATTTACCAAGCACTGTTCTGCTGATGAGATTACAGTGTATTGATTACTGACTATAGCAAACTGTTCCCTTCTTTCACATGTCTTTTCTCTCTATCTGAATGATGTCTTCTCCTTTCTCTTCTTCTGTGTGTGTGAATGGTGTGATGAGTCTCCCCAGTGTGCACGTGCAGTATGTCCTCTTCCTAGGTATCCATGGTGATTGTGGTCATCACCTGGACATTGCTTGGCATCTTCCTCATCACATTCTTTATATATCTTATAAGTCCATATCATTTTGCTATCCTGTTTCAATGTTATATCCTTCTCTCACTCAGATGTGTGACTAATGTGTGTGTGTGTGGTGTGTCTTTTTGTCTACATGGTGATGGTGGTCACGTGGCTCGGGTCCTGGGCTGTTCCGGTGGCGTTTGGACACTGCTTGGTATCCTCCTCATCATATTCTTCATATACTTTATGATTCCATAATAATTCTGTTATCCTCTTTCAGTGTTGTATTCTTTAAATTGTGTAAACACAACATCCATTGCATGTTGTCCATCATGGGAGAGAGATCCCGCCTCTGTTGCTGTTCCTGAGGTTTCTTCCTATTTTTTTTCTCCGTGTTAAAGGTTTGTCTTTTTTTTTTTTAGGGGGTTGTTCCTTATCCGATGCGAGGGTCTAAGGACAGTATGATGTAGTGCTATAAAGCCCACTGAGGTAAATTTGTAATTTGTGATATTGGGCTGCACAAATAAAATTGACTTGACTTAATGAAAAGTGAACAGCTGTTCAACAGAGACGCAATAACAGAGAATACAACTCGCTGCTATAACATGAAAAGGAATTTTGAATGATATGTCGCATTACATTTCATCATTCATTTGCGGTGTTGAGAATAACAATGTTTGCCTATATCCTTTACATATTTCATTGTGTTTGTACTGGTGCACTGAAATCAAGTCTAGTGATTCTGCAACGACTGATCAAAACCAACTGTGCAAGGATGTAAAAAAATAATACTTCCTAGTCACACATCCTTTGCTCAGTATTTTCGAAAAAAGATTGTCATTATCTATCCGTTATCCGAACCACTTATCCTGCTCTCAGGGTCGCAGGGATGCTGGAGCCTATCCCAGCAGTCATTGGGCGGCAGGCAGGAAGACACCCTGGACAGGCTGCCAGTCCATCACACAGGGCCCACACACACACACACACACACACATACATGTTCATACATAGGGACAATTTAGTCCAGCCGATTCACCTGACCTCCATGTCTTTGGACTATGGGAGGAAACCGGAGCCCCCGGAGGAAACCCACACAGACACGGGCAGAACATGCAAACTCCACACAGAGGACGACCCGGGACGACCCCCAAGGTTGGACTACCCCAGGGCTCGAACCCAGGGCCTTCTTGCTGTGAGGCGACCGCGCTAATCACTGTGCCGCCGATTGTCATTAATCACAAGTTTTGTTTTTTTTTCTGAAATGTCATCTTTTCCCTCTGTGTAAAGTGATCCGCTGTGGCATCCAAGCATCATCCTCTCTTTAGTTAAAAAAAAAAAAAATGAGCGTGGCCATGCACAGATCAGCAACACTGTGCTGAAATCTGATCGAAAAATGAATAGTTGCGAATTTTGCCGAGGGAAGACAGAGAGAAGACATTTTAGGAAATTACTTTTAGACGTTTAGGGGGAAAAAGGTGGGGGTTTTGTGTTTTCTTGTTAATGTTGTAGATAGTGGGAATAATAGGGAGATAATGATAACGGCAGCGTAGCTGTAATGAGCACAACTTGTGCTTGACCTTGAAAATGTCCACATATTAACAATAATCCTTATCCGGACTATTCTAAAATGGTGATAATTCAAGTTATCTGCCTGATTACCAGCTCCCTTTAAATGATTTGCTGGGAAAATTGCGTCTCATCAAGTACACCCATTACACCGCCAGCGCATAAAGACTGATAGGCAACAGTAATGAGAAAATAAACAAAACAAAACAAAAGATTTCAGGTGGGGAAAAAAAGGAAAATGTTCCTTTTCATTTCACATTTACTATGCTAAAGGTGCATTCCTTTGATAAAAATGATTAAATGATACCTCATTTTCTTTTCTTCTTTTCCCCTGCCCCTAACAAAGCCCACACTGTTGTGTGCTTGAGCCAGCCCACCGGCTTCAGATCCACACAAGCAAAATCATCCTGGGTCATCCATCCACCCATTATCTTAACCGCTCATCCTGCTCTCAAGGTCGCGGGGAAGCTGGAGCCTATCCCAGCAGTCATTGGGCGGCAGGCGGGGAGACACCCTGGACAGGCCGCCAGGCCATCACAGGGCCAAGAAAATTAATATTAACAATTAAAATGAAGAAAAAAAACATTAAGTTTCCTTTATTAATCCTCTTGGGGAAATTCATTTATTGCAAATTCACCCGTCCTAGCTGTACGAGCTGCTGCCTTCATGCTACGCCCGGGGACCAACTCCAGTTCTTCTTTCCATTGCCTTGCTCAGGGGCACAGACATGTTGACATGCATGTTAGGGTTAATACCCTAACATGCATGTTTGTTTTGATGGTGGGGGAAACCGGAGCACCCGGAGAAATCCCACCGCAGACATGGGGAGAACAGGCAAACTGCACACAGAGGACGACCTGGGATGACCCCTGAACCCGGGACCTTCTTGCTGTGAGGCAACAGCGCTAACCACTGGGCCACCGTGCCGCCCAGATCATCATTGAATTCATTTACAAACTGGTTGTTGGAGGTCTGTAATATGATGGAGAGTAAACAGGCCCGAGCAGGTGGGGATACTTTATTGGCATTTGGTCCAGTCAGCACCACACTTGTCCCCCTTCAGACCAACTTAAAGCACGCTCATATTTGTTTCAGTTCATAGACAAACCATGTCAGGGCAAAATGACAATACATTTCCAAATGACTTCGCATTATAAAGCATTTTTAGTGCTTGTGTCTTCTTACTGTGCATGCATACAAGCTTTCATTTTCTTTTTAGTCTGACTGAAAAAGAAGTATTAATTAAATTCAATATACCTAGCTGACTGCCAAAACATCAGTCAGTGGGATTCTGGGGAGTCAAAGATCTGTATTGTCAGAAGACATTGATGATGACGATGGCTATAAACAAATTGTTTCTTCATAGAGCTCAAACATACTCTAAAATCATCCAAAATATATGGATAAATAAGTATATGTTAAAAAAAATTACGTAAAAGAGAGTACTTGAATGATTTTATTCAAGTACTGTATTTATGTCAATTTAATTCGAACCATAAATCTACACTACTCCTTTGGGGTTGCAAAACTACACTGATCAGCCAAAACATTAAAATCACTGACAGATAAGTAAGTACCATTGATTATCTCATCACAGTTGCACCTGTCAAGGGGTGGGATGTATCAGGCAGCAAGTGATCAGTCAGTTCTTGAAGTTGATGTGTTGGAAGCAGGAAAAATGGGCAAGAGTAAAGATCTGAGTGACTGACAAGGGCCAAATTGTGATGGCTAGACGACGGAGTCAGAGCATCTCCAAAACGGCAGGACTTGTAGGGTGTTCCCGGTATGCAGTGGTCAGTACCTGCTAAAAGTGGTCCATGGAAGGACAACCGGTGAACTGGTGACAGGGTCATGGGCACCCAAGGTTCATCGATCGGTGTGGGGAGAGATGGCACCAGGATGCACTATGGGAGGAAGGCAAGCCAGCAGAGGCCGTATGATGCTCTGGGTAATGTTCTGCTGGGAAACTTGGGTCCTGGCATTCATGTGGGTGTTATTTTAATACGTACCACCTATCTAAATATTGTTGCTGACCAAGTACCCCCCTGTCGTGGCAACGGCATTCCCTGATGGCAGTGACCTCTTTCAGCAGGATAATGCACCCTGCCACAGTGCAAACAATTGTTCAGAAAATGGTTTAAGGAACATGACAAAGAGTTCAAGGTGTTGCCTTGGCCTCCAAATTCCCCAGATCGTAATCCAATTGAGCATCTGTGGAATGTACTGGAAAAACAAGTCTGCTCCATGGAGGCCCCACCTTGCAGCTTAAAGGACTGCTACTAACATCTTGGTGCCAGGTACCAGATGACACCTTGTGGAGTCCATGCCTCGACGGGTCAGAGCTGTTTTGGCGGAACGAGGGGGACCTACACAGTATTAGGCAGGTGGTTTTAATGTTTTGGCTGCTCGGTGTTATCCTTTCCCTGGACGATTGTGTGTCACTTGCGGCTTGCAGCCACAAGATGGAGACAGTTCCCCGCGAGTTTCCCTCTACGAACAAAAATCAAGGTTTACTTATAAGATCTTATCAACTGTAGGGGAGGAAAATACCTCCGTTGAGATAGTACTTACTGGCTGCAGCAACACGTGCTGCCTCTTCTTCCTCTTTGCCCATAATGAAAGTTTACAATACCGCACCCGATTCCTCAGACTGATAAAGTAAGTTAAGGACTTCCCAGGGCATCCTGTATCTACCGAGTGTCACGTCCACTCGTTCAACCACCGTGACTCCTATTGGTTGTCAAACGAAGGCGCTTCGTGTGAGCGAGAGCTGATTGGTCGAGGGAAATGTCAGTTCGCAGCCGGCCCGTCTATGTAAATCGCTGACTAGATGCGGAACGGAGAGAGTGGGGGGTGGGGGCTCCCGGTGACGGTTTAGGAGGAAAGAGGTTGCGGACGAAAGCCTTCCATCATTTTCCGGGCAGTTTCACATACTGCTCTCGGCCAGCCGCCGTAGCCTCTCCGGGGTTTGGAGCGAAGACGAGATTTGTAAACGCCGGGGGAAAAATGGCGCAGCCGGACTGTAAGAAGATCTTCTTCGAGAACCTGTCGGGAGCGGGCAAAGCCATCGCGGTGCTGACGAGCGGAGGGGATGCTCAAGGTACCGTGTGCCGGACCAGAGCCCCGACCGGGTGGACGGTTGTATGTCTGGATAGTGCCCCCCACCCCCCCGCAGGGCCGGAACACGCATTTTTTGTTTGTTGGTGTAACGTTAACCGAGCGGCGAGCTTAACGGTTTCGCTAAAAACGCGTGCAGATAATTACGTAGGTGACGCCAATCACAAGTGGGCTAAAGCTACGCCGTCACCTCCATCCGGAGAGCTTGCCGGTTAGCTAAGCTCCGCGGCTAACGACGCTGGCCGGTTAACGATTCGGCGGTTTACGTTGCCGGCCACCGTTCGGGGGGGGCGGGGGGCGGCTTGTCAAGGTGAACGCCGGTCGACCCGAACGCGAGCCTCGACGTGACACGTGGTGCTGGATTGGCTGACGTGACGACTCGGCCGTTAGTTAATGACGCCTCGGCCACCACCGGCGAGATGATGCGCCGATGTAAGACAGCGGGCTCGGCATCTCCCGCCTTTAAAGCCGCCCCTCTGCGTTGCGGGGGGTCGGCGGCGGCGGAGGAAACCCCGAAACATGTGTTTTTCATACTCGTGTACAATTTGAGGTTAAACGGCAGCCGCTCGCGAGGCGAACGCGCCGTCGCTGTGCCGGGAAGTTGCCCTCGGTGGGAAGAGGTCGCGGACGTGACGAGTTCAAACATTAGTCACTCTCAAGGTTGCCCCCCCCGTTCCCTCCCCCCTTCCAGAGATGGGGGAAGATGAGCGCACAGCGGCGTTTCGCTCCGTCATTGGGGGGGGGGGGGTCGCGCTGATGGGACGAGGCTGCGTGACGTACCGCGGCAGCGGTCGGTGGGCGTTTAAAATCTGAACACTCTTGAGCTCGGTAAGAGGGAGCTTTTTAATCCCTGGCCCACCTTCGGGTGGTGCAGACTTCTGCGGCTTCACACCTGGCTCCAGTCGTTCACAGTTGGTTTTTAGCCACAGTGCTGATCTGCTGTGGGAACGCGCTGCTATTTTCTTTAAAACACGACGGGTTCCATCCAAATCGAACAGGCTCGCGGATGACGGCTGCAAGCGTGTGTTGTTACTTTGTCGCCAACCTTCGTGAGGCGACATTCTTCAGTAACAGTTGTTGCCGTTAGTGTTGCCATTAAACAGAACAGCAGTGCTTCAAGATCCAGAAATGAACCTCACCCTCCGGTTCTCCAGAATTATCCCTGGCGCCATGTCTCACTTTGTAGACCTTAAAAAAAAACCAGACAATATTGTTGGGCAGCTCAGGTCCTCCACCTGCTGCTTGGATCCTCTCCCTACCACATTTTTTTTAAAACCGTTTTTAACTGCTTACGCCCTGAGGTATTAGAAATGATTAACTGCTCACTTCAATCTCCACTTAAACACTTAAGGCACTTAAAACGGCTGTCATTAAACCACTTCCGAAGAAGCGCAACCTCGGTGCGGCAGTTGTTGCCAACTATAGGCCCATCTCCAATTTACTATTCCTCAGTAAAATACTTGGGGGGGGGGGGGAACAGTTTATTCTCAGCTCAACAACTATTTAACATCAAACAACCTTCTAGCCATTAATCAGTCAGGTTTTCGATCTCGCCGTAGCACAGAAACAGCACTTATCATAGTTGTGAATGATCTGCATATGAACACAGATTCGAATAAATGATCCGTTCTTGTGCTTCTGGATCTCAGTGCTGCCTTCGACACTGTTGCCCATAATATTTTGTTAGAGAGAGTAGAAAAATAGGTTGGCCTATCTGGCTCGGTTCTGAACTGGTTCCTACATACAGGACAGGCAGTCTTTTTTGTGTCCATTGGAGACATTGCCCTGGACAAAGTGGGTATTATGTGTGGGGTACTCCAAGGTTAAATTCTTGGACCATTACTATTTAATCTCTATCTACTCCCACTCGCACGTTATACAAAAACACAAAATAAATTACCATAATTATGCAGATGATTCACAACTGTACATATCCCTATCTCCTGATGACCTAGACCCCATACATTCCCTAACTCGGTGTATTGACAATATTAATCTATGGATGTCGGAAAACTTTTTACAGTTTGTCACAAACATTACACAATTGAATGAAGACCTGACAGAAATACTCATTTTTGGTTCAAAGACTCAGAGACAGAGAATTGCAGCTCGTCTCAGCTCTCTGTCTCTGGAGTGCAAAAGTGAAGCTAGGAATCTGGGTGTAATCTCACAAGATCAACCTTCTCCCATCTTAAAAACATTTCAAAACTAAGCGGCTTTCAGACTGTGAGAAATTAATCCATGCATTTATAACAAGTAGAAAAGACTACTGTGATGGTCTATTCACCGGCCTCCCAAAATCAGTTGTGTGGCAACTTCAGTTAATTCAAAATGTGGCAGCACGTGTTCTCACCAGAAACTTGTTCTTAGATCTTTGCATTGGTTCCTCGTCAAAACTAGAATCAATTTTAATCTGGTACTTGTGTACAAAGCTGTAAATGGCCCTGCACCTCAGTATATAAAAGACATGCTAATTGGGTACAAACCAGCAAAAACCCTCAGGTCCAAAGGAAGTGGCCTTTTAACCACCCCTTGTACTAACTCTAAAGCAGGGGAAGCTGCCTTTTGTATTCATGCCTCAAGTAGGTGGAACACCCTGCCTGAGGACCTGAGAGAGGCCCCCACACTGAACATTTTTAAAGGGTTAAAACCCTTCCTTTTCAAAACAACCTACAACTAAGTTCTTGGTGTGTGTGTGTGTGTGTGTGATATTTTGTATATTTTGATATTTGTATGTTCTGCTCCGATTCCTGTATAACTGCACAACAACTGTTAATGTGCACATTTATTTTCTACATTTTCACTTTTAAGATTGTTTCAATTGTATTGTTATTTTATGTAAAACACATTGTGTTGCCTATTGATGAAATGTGCTTTATATGTAGTTTGTTGAGTTGTTGTTGTTGTTGTTGTTGTGTGTATGTGATAAACTGCATACATGGAGTCTCCACTGAAGCGTTGTGTCACGTCAGGAAGTAGAGCCAAGCCCTGAGCTGACTGGACCGAAGTTATGGATGACATGGGCTGTCATGCAGTTGGCTTTTAATTGCATCGTAGAATCTACGATAGTGATGAGATGACAAACACCTGTTACCAGCAGAGTTAACGCTGGACTCGTACTCAATTCCCGAATAATGCATTTTATCGCCGGTGCACAAACCAAACGTGACTTTGTTTGGAGCACTTACAAAACGGACATTATGAAGGACCTGAATTCTAGATTAGCCTAATTAATACTGTCAGGTTTTAATGAGGGGAGTGATGACTTCAGCAGCCTCCCCGTCTATCAACATAAGTTCATTTATAACTTAAAGGACCGCATATTCTTTGTCTATGGTAACCACCGTTGATATTTCGGCTTGAGAGAGATTAATCAACTTTCAGGAGAGTTTGGAGTTGCATTTCATGGCCACGATGTGTTTAGGCCTCCACAGCTAACACACACACACACACACACACACACACACACACACACACTAGTACAAAAAATCCGAAAAAGAATTCAGTGGGCCCCAAAACAAACCATGCGTCCACTGGGCTGATGGCATGCTTGAGAGAAGGGGAGGGGAATGTTGATGTCAGGGGGCATTGTGTTTGTCCGGTCTCTCTTTTTACACAGTGTGTGTGTGTGTGTGTGTGTGTGTGTGTGTGTGTGTGTGTGTGTGTGTGTGTGTGTGTGAGAGGGGTGCGAGGAAGATGAGCGTCAGTCAAGCTCGCATGAGAAGCTCAGACTCCCAGCCATGAATTAATGAAAGAAACAAGAGGCAGTATAGAGGCATTGAATGGTTTCTGTGCCTCTCTCTCTCTCTCTCAATTTTTCCAAGCTTCAAAGTGTTTTACCAGCATGACACAGCTATTGCTCTCTATCTCTCTTGCTCCTCATTCTCCATCTCTCTCCTCTTTCACTTGCATGTCACATTTATTTCTCTTTCTCTCTCTCTCTCGTTTCCTCTTCATTGAATGCAATTAAAACTCGAAATACGTTTGATCAACATTATGTAATTTGAGAATTCCCCATCAGATGGTAATGGAAACTAGTTTTTTATGACTGAATACATGTGAAGTCATTTTTGCGGTTATGTTTACCCTGTGCATATTTAAGTGATTCTCTCACTCTTTTTCCCATTTTCTTTGGATTTCTTTTCCTGCCGTCTCCAAGCCTTGCAAATATCTAGCTTTTGTGTTGCTAAGTAACACCCTTGCTAAAGTGCAGCCTCCATTAGAGATGCAGTGTGTTTGCCAGTTTGGCAAGAGAAAGGAAATCTAATCTTTTGTCTCGTCGTAACGGCCCAGCTTGCCCTCCTTTGGTAAAGCATTATCCTGTGTTCCCACTATAAGAAATTAGGCTTACCTAATATTTACTTTCAAGGCACGGAGTGCAGCATCTTATTGGTTCACTGGAAGAGCCACAGACTAGCTGTCGGAGTGTGTGGGAGGAGCCAGGGGACATTTTTACCAAACATGGGAGTGCTGCATCACTGCCGAGAGGAAAACTGACGGAGGCATGGAGTAACACAATGAATACATTAACCCCTGCGAGCACATGTGCACGTACACACACAGAGTTAGAAAAAGTGGATAAAAATAATGATAAAAATAAAATACTGACATCTAAAAAATAATAGCAGAAATAGTTAGAAATGGTTTTGATTCTGTTATGATGATAAAGCCAATCGTCCATCTTAACATGTGGCATTGTGTTGCAAGGGAAGATTTTGTGTTGATTTGCTTTTGCTGCAGTGAAACCTCATCTGCTATGACCGTACATGTCTTCCAACACATACAAATTTTTTGTAGTATTTGATCCTGCTCAGGTCACTGCCTAAGCCTTGTTTTTTGTCTTTTGATTAGGTATGAATGCTGCTGTGCGTGCGGTGGTTCGAATGGGAATATATGTGGGAGCAAAAGTTTACTTCATTCGTGAGGTGAGTCTTGCCACAACGTGCCAGTGTATCCTTTCATTTGTCCTACTCCCAGGGAATAATACGACTACAGTCCATACTTGAAAGAAAAGCTACAATGGGCGAATTCGGAAGAAGGTATCGGCCATGTATTTTAATATATCATGTGCTATCTTCCAAGACATTCTTAAGATCAATGTACAGATGGGTGACAAATTAAAGGAAAAACCTGAATGCTTGACCCCTAGAGTGAGGGGGTCTGGGGGCTCTGTTGTGCTGTGGGGGGGCATTTTCCTGACATGGTTTGGGTCCACTTGTTCCCTTCGAGGGGAGGGTCACTGCAAATCAATACAAAGTTATTCTGAGTGATCACCTTTATCCTATGATGAGACATCTCTATCCTGGTGGGAGTGGTCTCTTCCAGGAGGACAGTGCCCCCATCCACAGGGCACGAGGGGTCACTGAATGGTTTGATGCGTATGAAAATAATAAGTCACATGCTATGGACCTCGATGTCATCACATCTCAACCCAAATGAACACCTGAAGGAGGTTTTGGACAGATGCATTAGACAGCGCTCTCCACCGCCATCATCAAAACACCAAATGAGGGAATATCTTCTGGAAGAATGGTGTCCATCCCTCCAGCAGAGTTCAGAGACTTGTAGAATCTATGACAAGGAGCACTGAAGCTGTTCTGGAGGCTCGTGGTGGCCCAACACCTTACTAAGACACTTTATGTTGGCTTTTCCTTTCATTTTTCACCCGTCTGGCATTACTTAATATAAACTGTTCAAATCATTTTTATATTTCCCTATTTACAAAAGGTAGCGATAACTGAGAAAATATAATTTCTCTCATTTTAATTGGATTGCAAAGGAAACCAGTGGTGTTGTTTGTTTGTTCTTTTATTTGTTCAAAACTTACTTAACATGTTTAGGCTACCTCCAGGTCTTCCAGTTGTCTCCCATGGTCACATTCTGTAAAGCGTCACATGTATGTTCTCTGCATGTAAGCTTATGAGAGGATGTAGGAAAGGAAGGGCTTAGACCCTGACAGCATTAGAGCAATGGTTTCCTGTGCAGCAGTGCTGAGGCACGGCGGTCAGTCCATGAGCTTTCGAAGCGCTGAGTGCTTATCCTAGCACAGCTGTCTACATGGTGATCCCTGACATGGTAGGGTTTATTACATAATTGACATGAGGCTCTAGCACATGCCTTGCATGGAGTGTTCCTCCTCCTCAGGTACCACCACACTGTTGTATGTGTGGTTCATCAGGTTAAAGAGTTTGACCATAGGTAGTTTATTTTCTCCTACGATGGTTACTTAAAGGGGTAGTGAACCTTTTTTTGTTTTTGTTTTTTTTTTTACAGTATGAGCTTAGACTATCCAGGCATGGGCCTAGGATGGTAGAACTGGTTGCTCTCGTGATGAATTCAATAAAAAACATGACAATACACAGCGGCTTTGAGGGCAAAAATCTTTACTTTTTCCTTTGAGTGGCTGTTGCAGCGAGAAAAGCGCTGCATGAAATGCAACTTGATTGATTAATCAACCTCCTTTGAATTTCCTACCCCCCCTTTTTTTTTCTCCCTAATTGTACTTGGCCAAATACCCCACTCTTCTGAACCATCCCATTGCTGCTCCCCCCCTCTGCCAATCCAGGGAGGGCTGCAGACTACCACATGCCTCCTCCGATACATGTGGAGTCACCAGCCGCTTCTTTTCACCTGACAGTGGGGAGTTTCACCAGGGAGACGTAGCGCAAGGGAGGATCATACTGTTCCCCCCAGTTCCCCCTCCCCCCTAAACAAGCGCACCAACTGACCAGAGGAGGCGCTAGTGCAGCGACCAGGACACATGCCCACATCCGGCTTCCCACCCACAATTGTGTCTGGAGGGATGCCCGACCAAGCCGGGGGTAACACGGGGATTCGAACTGGTGATCCCCATGTTGTTAGGCAATGGAATAGACCGCTACGCCACCCAGACACCCTGCATTTCCTACTTAATATGTGGCACCAAAGATGCAGATGCCTGTGTGTGATCGATTGATTGATTAATGGAGGCAACACACGTGAGCCTCAGAGTGTTGGACCAGTAAAATATGAAAGGGGTAGACTTTTTGGAAGCTGGGGCGAGGTGTCATACTACAGCAGTACTACCTTCAGTCACAAAGCCACACCACCATCACTGTCATCTGCATCTAGGCCCCTTTTTCACCTTTCTCAAAATGTGATTTGATGGAGACAGGCTAGAAAGAGTGCTGACTTATTCTTAAATGAATTGTTTCCTTCATGATGGTAGTCACACTCTGATGGAAATTTTCACTTCGCTGTTGCATTTCACAAGATGTGCGTCAGCCCACTGAATTTGTCTCATGCATTTGTGCTGATGGGAGATGTCTTGTGTTCAGAATGTAAGAGACTTTCTTTTGTTCTTTCCTTCCAGGGATATCAGGGTATGGTGGATGGTGGAGACAACATAAAGGAAGCCTCATGGGAAAGTGTCTCCAGTATGCTGCAAGTGGTGAGTAATGATCATGGAAAGCACAACACATCAAGAATTTAATTTACGGCCAATATGGTTTGTGCTGTTGTAAGAATGAGACCTTTGACCAGTCTTTGAATTTCATGTCTTGGACTGAAACATTGTGGATGCATAAAATCCCCAACCGTACCCCTAGTGTTGATGTGCTTTTATACAAGACTTTTTTTTGTAATTTTTAAACTTATTTTGATTAATAAAAACAAAAGAACACTAACTCACAACATGGATCACAACTGTAGGGTGCATCCAAGTACCTACCAACATGGGGATCTCCAGTTCGAATCCCCGTGTTACCTCCAGCTTGGTCGGGTGTCCCTACAGACACAATTGGGCATGTCTGCAGGTGGGAAGCCGGATGTGGGTATGTGTCCTGGTCGCTGCACTAGCGCCTCCTCTGGTCAGTTGTGACGCCTGTTTGGGGGGAATAGCGTGATCCTCTCCTGGCGAAACTCCTCACTGTCAGGTGAAAAGAAGCGGCTGGCGACTCCACGTGTCTCGGAGGAGGATGTGGTAGTCTTCAGCCCTCCCTGGATCAGCAGAGGGGTTGCAGCAGTGACCAGGGCGGCTCGGAAGAGTGGAGTAATTGGATGGGTACAAATGGTGGAAACCCCCCCCCCCCCGAAATACAGTGAAGTAAGAAAAATCACAGTTGTGATCCATGTTTTGTGTCCATCAACAGCCATGTGTCCTGCCAAGTTTACGTGAGCAAGACACAGAACTTTTACCTGTTTATTTCTTGTATTGTATGGACGGGAGTGTCCTCTAAATGTCTTAAATGTAATGTAAACTTAGCACAAAAATAAGGAAGTTTGTGTTTGGTAGATTATTTCTTTGTTGTAACAATGCTTCTTGGCAATAAATCTATCAGGCACCTGATTGTGAGTACCTGGGGTACCAGAAGCTCAAAACAAGAGTCAATAGCAACAGCAAAAAAAGCTATTTGGCATTGGCAGAGAAGATTTGGCAAATTTTTCATGGGCACAACCCACATACTCAGCTCTGTTGCTCATCCCACAAATGCAAGTTCCTTACAAATGTGGCACCATTTAAAAGGGAAATAAACAGGCTTTCCAACGGTATAAGATTTATTGTCAAGAAGCATTGTTACAACAAAGAAATAATCTACCAAACACAAATGTCCTTACTTTTTGTGCTAAGTATAGAAATCGTAAAACATTGTCTTTAACGGACTTTAAGTTGACTTTGTGTTCTTTCTCCATCTTGTCATTATTAGGGTGGCACAGTCATCGGCAGTGCCCGTTGCAAAGAGTTCCGCACCCATGAGGGACGCCTAAAGGCAGCGCACAACCTGGTGCAGCGTGGCATCACCAATCTGTGTGTGATCGGAGGAGACGGCAGCCTGACTGGAGCCAACCTCTTTAGGGAGGAATGGAGTGGGCTGTTGGGGGAGCTGGTGGAGCAAGGTATAGATTTGTGGAACAGGAAGTTATACCTCATTTCCTGTTCACCAAATAGTCAAGTCAAGTCAATTTTATTTGTATAGCCCAATATCACAAATTCCAAATTTCTCTCGAGGGGCTTTACAGCAACACAACATCCTGTCCTTAGACCCTTGCATCGGATAAGGAACAACTCCCAAAAAAAAAACCTTTAACGGAGAAAAAATAGGAAAAAACCTCAGGGAGAGCAACAGAGGAGGGATCTCTCTCCCAAGACGGACAACGTGCAATGGATGTTGTGTGTACACAATTTACAGAATACAGCACTGAAAGAGGATAACAGAATTATAATGGAATTATAAAATTTATGAAGAATATGATGCGCAGGATGCCAAGCAGTGTCCAGACGCCACTGGAACAGCCCAGGACCCAAGCCACGTGACCACCATCACCATGTTTATAAAAAAAATAAAAATAAATTGGTCACACATCTGAGTGAGAGCAGGATATAACATTGAAACAGGATAACAAAATTATAATGAGGGGGATGCCAAGCAGTGTCCATGTGGCAACCACCATCACCACGGAGACCTGGAAAGAGGACCGACTGCGTGTGCACACAAGGGAGACTCATGTGACACCATTCGCACACAGAAAAATAGAAAGGAGAAGACATCATTCAGAGAGAGAGAGAAAAGAATCGTGAGAGAAGGGAACAGTTTGCAATAGTCATTAGTCATAATCATAATGCTATAATCTCATCGGCAGAACAGTGCTTGGTAAATTCATTGAGACAGAAACCGACCCGCCATGCAGTACAGGTTGTGAAGCACTCAAATTAAAGGAAACTAAGGCAAAAAGATGAGTTTCAAGTTTGGATTTAAAGGACTCAACAGACCCTGATTGTCTGATGGCAGCCGGCCGGTTATTCCACAAGAATGTAGCCTGATAGGAAAAGGCCCTGCCACCAGCAGACTTCTTTTTAACTTTGGGTACACACAGGAGCCCTGTATTTTGAGAGCCAAGAGCTTGAGATGGAATATAAGGTTTAAGGAGATCAGACAGGTAAGATGGGGCAAGCCCATTTAGGATTTTATAAGTCAGCAGAAGCACCTTGAATTCTGATCTAACATGGATAGGAAGCCAATGAAGGGAGGCAAGAATTGCTGTAATATGGTCAAATTTCCTAGATTTACTTAGGATTCTATCTGCAGCATTCTGAACTATCTGAAGTCTTTTAGTACTAGAATATGGCAGACCTGAAAACAGTACAGTAATCAAGTCTGGATGAAACAAATGCATGTATTAGAGTCTCTGCATCAGCCATGTGTGTCGGGCCTGTGTCGCTCTTGATGACTGCCATAATCCACTTCGGCCCGTAGCTGTAGTTCCGTATGAAGACACCGTCTCCCAGCTGGAAACTTCGCAGCTTTGCATGTTTGTCATGTGAAGCTTTCTGTTGTTCCTGTTTTTTCTGAATCTTTGCTTTGACGTTGGGCAGGAGCAGAACAAACGGTGACCTTGGTTTGCGTGACATCAGCATTTCAGCTGGTGACAGGCCCGTGGAGGCATGCGGTGTGATGCAGTAGCTAAAGAGGAACCGTGACAGTCTGGTTTCAATCGTCTCCCCCTTTGTTTTCTTCATCCCTGCTTTGATGGTTTGGACGGCCCGTTCAGCTAGTCCGTTTGAAGAGGGGTGAAAGGGAGGTGATGTTATATGGCGGATGCCATTCTGCTTCATGAATGTCTCAAACTCAGTATTTGTGAAACAGGCCCTGTTGTCTTACACCCGAACCTGTGGCAGTCCATTGGGGCTGAAACTCTGTCTGAGCCTCTTGATCATGGCCTGTGAGGTGGCGGTACTCACAGGGTAAATGTCCATCCACCTTTAATGTGCATCCACGATCAACAAAAACATCCTCCCCAGGAACGGGCCTGCATAGTCTACGTGGGGTCAACTCCATGGAGTCTCTGGCAAGGGTGCAACGGGGCATGAGGGGTGCAAGGGTGCAACTGGGCATGAGGGGTGCAACGGGGCATGTGGGGGTGCCTTTCTGCTTTCTTGACACTCATTGCACGCCTGCACCTCTCGCTCTATTTCCTGGTCCATGCCTGGCCACCAGGTGTATGACCTGGCTTAGGCCTTCATCCGCAACATGCCAGGGTGCGTCTGGTGAAGTAGCTTCAGGAGGGTGCCGCGGCCTTTGGTCAGAATGACGATTCGGGAGCCCCACAGCATGCAGCCATCTCTCACACTCATCTTCACTCTCTGTGAGTGATAAGGACTCAGGTCCGGATCAACATGTGCTGGCCACCCTTTCAGCGGGTATTCGTGCACTTGGGACAAGGTCACATCTTTTGCTGTCCACTTATGGATGTGTTCTGTGTGCACCAACGCATCCTCCATCTGGTCCAGCATCAGAACATGATCTGCCACCTCGGTGTCTTCAATGACCTCTGGAACTTGCAGCCTGCTCAGTGCATTGGCATGGTCCTTTCCTGGCTTGTACACAATTTTGTACTCGTATGCCTTCAGGAGCAGCGACCACCTCTGGACTCCCAGCGACCCTATCTGTAGTACTGGCTTTTTCTCATTGAACAGGACGATCAGTGGTTTGTGGTCAGTATAGATTGTGAAGACTCTACCGTAAAGATACTTGTGAAATCTCTGAATTCCAAAAACCACAGCTAAACCCTCTTTATCCAGCTGTGAGTTGCATGCTTCTGAAGGTGTAAGGGTGCATGATATGAAGCCTAGTGGTTTTTCACTTCCGTCCTCCATTTTGTTTGACAACACGGTGCCCATGCCATATGGTGAAGCGTCACATGAGAGAATGAGTTCTTTGTCTGACCAGTAGTGCACTAAAACTTCAGCTACCTGTAATAGCATCTTGGACTTAACAAACGCCTCCTCTTGCTCATTTTTCCCTTCCCAGCGGGCCTTTTTTTTTCCAACAACCTGTGGAATGGGGCTAGCAGTGTGGACAGGTTGGAGAGGAACTTTCATTCGTTCATTCATTCATCTTCAGCCGCTTCTCCGGGATAAGGTCACGGTGGCAGCAAACTAAGTACGGCACTCCAGACGTCCCTCTCCCCAGCAATGCCTTCCAGCTCCTCCTGGGGATCCCAATGCATTCCTAGGCCAGATTGGACATGTAGTTCCTCCAGCGAGTTCGGGGTCTCCTCCCAGTTGGCCGTACCCGGTAAACCTCCAAAGGAAGGCGCCCAGGAGGCAACCTAATCGGATGCCTGAACCACCTCAACTGGCTCCTTTTGATGCGAAGGAGCAGCAGCTCTACTCCAAGCTCCTTCCGGTTGTCTGAGCTCCTCACCCTATCACTAAGGCTGAGCCCAGACACCCTACGGAGGAAACTCATTTCAGCTGCTTGTGTCCGCAATCTCACTATTGTAACAGGTGTCTGAAATTCAGGCTTGACCAGAAATGTAAAGTGCTTTGAGTGGCTGTTGCAGCTATAAAAGCACTATATAAAATGCAACTTGATTGATTGACCCTTTCGGTCACTATCCAAAGCTCATGACCACAGGTGAGGGTTGGAACGAAGATTGACTGGTAAATTGAGATCTTTGCCTTCTGGCTCAGCTCCCTCTTCACCACAACAGTCTGGTACAACGTCCGCATTACTACTAATGCTGCACCAATCCGCCTGTCAATCTCCCGCTCCATCCTACCCTCTCTCGTGAACAAGACCCCGAGATACTTGAACTCCTTCACTTGAGGCAACAACTCATCCCTAACCTGGAGGGAGCAATCCACCATATTCTGGTAGAGAACCATGGCCTCAGACTTGGAGGTGCTGACTCTCATCCCTGTCATTTCACACTCAGCCAAAAAGTGCCCCAGTGCGCGCTGGCGGTCGCGTTCTGATGAAGCCAACAAAACCATATCATCTGCGAAGAGCAGAGACGCAATTCTGAGGTTCCCAAAATGGACACACTCCTCGCCTTGGCGAGGCTGAGGAATGTGATGCCCCGATAATTGGAGCATACCCTCCGGCCCCCTTTTTAAATATGAGAACCACCACCCCAGTCTGCCACTTCACAGGCATTGTCCCCAACCTCCACGCAACACGGAAGAAGCGTGTCAACCAAGACAGCCTAACAATGTCCAGAGCCTTCAGCATCTCAGGGTGACTCTCCTCCACACTCGGCACCTTGCCACCGAGGAGCTTTTTAACTACCTCAGAGACCTCTGTCAGGGATATGGGTGGGGCTTCCCCTGAGTCTTCAGACTCTACCTCCTCCCCAGAGGACGTGTTAGCCGGGTTCAGGAGCTCCTCAAAGTGTTCTCTCCACCGCTCAACAACATCCCTAGTCTGGGTCAACAGTTCCCCTCCCTGGCTGAACACAGCCTGAGTCAAGCCCTGCTTCCCCTTCCTTAGTCACCGGATGGCTTTCCAGAACTTCCTTGAGGCCAACCGAAAGTCCTCCTCCATAGCCTCGCCAAACTCTTCCTACACTTGAGTTTTTTCTTCTGTGACCGCTAAAGCGGCAGCCCTTCTGACCTCCCGGTACCTTTCCCGGTTCCTACCTGGAGGGTAGGAACTTATTATAATAGTTCAGAATGCCCAAATATACTTTCAGTTAAGCCACGTTGGTGGGTACAGGAGCCTCCACGATGGCTTTGACTTTTGATTTTTACCGGGTGTAGCCCACACGCATCTACTTTGTGCCCAAAGTACTGCACCTGCTCTTCTAGGAATGCACACTTGCTTCATTTCAGACGCAAGCCTGCATCGTTCAGATGTATGAGGACCTCCCCCAGTCCCTCAAATGTTTGTCCTCGTCCACTCCCGTAATTAGGATGTCATCCAAGTACACCGCTACTCTCAGAATCCCCTGCAACAACCCTTCCATTGTCCTCTGGAAAATGGCTGGTGCCGATGAGACACCAAAAGGTAGCCGGTTGTATGTAAAAATGCCCTTGTGTGTGTTCACAGTCAGATATTTCTTTGATTCCTTGTCCATAACTATTTGTTGATATGCATGACTCATGTCTAGCTTTGAGAATCGCTTCCCCCCCTGATAGTGACGCAAAGAGATCTTCAACTCATGGGATGGGATACTGTTCTAGCGAGGAGACTCTGTTCACAGTCAATTTATAATCCCCACATAAGCACACTGAGCCGTCTGGTTCTACAACGGGCACTACTGATGCTGCCCACTCCAAGTACTTCACCGGAGTGATGATGTCATCTCTCAAAAGTCTGTCAATTTCTGCTTCCACTTTTGTGTGCATTGCATATGGAACAGTGCGAGGTCGGAAGAATCTCGGCTTTGTGTCAGGTGACACATGGATTGTAGGTTTGGTGCCCTTTTAAAGTGCCTAATTCGTCTTTGAACATGTCTTCGTGCTTGGTAAGTATTTGCTGCAACGTGACGCTTTCTGTGTTAACATGTGTTAACCTCAGCCCACGGTAACTGAATTTCTTCGAGTCAGCCTCTCCCCAGCAAGCTAGGTCCAGCTCCATCAACCACCACAATAGGTAAGTTTTTCTTCTGATTGTGGTAAGTAACCCTCACATCAGCTACCCCTATTACTGAAATGGGCTGTCCTGTGTGTGTGTGTGTGTGTATGTATGTATGTATGACAAGTAAGGATACAGCCACATGTACATACATACATATGTATGTACATGTGGCTGTATCCTTACTTGTCAAAGGTAGGATACTACAGAGATAATGCAATCCCTCAAAACACAAGGCTGTAATCCATTGGATTGGTTTTGTAAATCAAAACCTGTGCTGCCTACTTGACGTTTCTAGAAAGATGTTTTCCCCCAACTTTAGCAGTTTCAACTGCTGAAAAGTTGAATAACGCGCTGATGGCGTTGATGAATAAAATAGATGACTACTTGATGGGACAGATCTTTTTTTCTTTTTCTTTTTTTTAATATTTTCCCCTTTTTTCTCCCCAATTTTACCTGGCCAGTTACCCCACTCTTCCAAGCTGTCCCGGTCGCTGCTCCACCCCCTCTGCCGATCCGGAGAGGGCTGCAGACTACCACATGCCTCCTCCGATACATGTGGAGTCGCCAGCCGCTTCTTTTCACCTGACAGTGAGGTGTATCGCCAGGGGGACATAGCACGTGGGAGGATCATGCTATTCCCCCCAGTTCCCCCTCTCCCCCAACCAGAGGAGGCACTAGTACAGCGACCAGGACACATACCCACATCCAGCCTCCCACCAGCAGACACGGGCAATTGTGTCTGTAGGGACGCTCGACCAAGCCGGAGGTAACACGGGGATTCGAACCGGTGATCCCCGTGTTGGTAGGCAACGGAATAGACTGCTACGCTACCCAGACACCCCCTGGGACAGATCTTTTAACCAAGATGTTTTTAATATGCTCCGTCTCGCTCAAAAGAGATTTTACATTGGGAGCAAGACAGCTAAATTGTGTTTGAATATGAAAAATAATAGGGAACAATATTGCCTCTCTGATCTCCTCTCAGGTTTGATTGACAGTGATGCTTCTCAGAAGTACTCAGCACTTCACATCGTGGGGATGGTGGGCTCCATCGACAATGACTTCTGTGGGACTGACATGACAATCGGCACCGACTCGGCCTTGCACAGAATCATAGAGGTCGTGGATGCCATCATGACAACCGCACAGAGGTGAGGAGTGTACGAATTGACTTCTTGGGGATGGTCAGGGGTAACATGTCCCACATTATGACTTGTAAAGGTGTGAATGGGTAGAACAGAAAATAAAGTAATTTGTCTTGTGTGATGTAACAGAATAATGTTTCATTATCAAGTTTATCTATCATGTGCAACAGTTACACATAATGTGCAGCCAAAGCAATGAAATGCTTATTTATGGTTGCACCTATAATATTTAAAAAAGGAATATGAAAAAAGTGCGGAAAGTAAACATGTTGGATAAGTTAAAATATCAGGAGAAAATGGAAGTAAAATGACATGAAAATAGGTTAAGAGAATTTTGATTTGGGAAATAGTAGCTTTCTGACCCTCATACAGTGGGCGCACAAGCTATTTTGTGGCTCTGATTCTGAATGAAGAGTTCCTTTCTTTCGTGGCCTGAGAAGTATTGTCACATGCCGGGCTCTCTTCTTCCTTCTGCAGTCACCAGAGGACGTTTGTGTTAGAGGTCATGGGGAGACACTGCGGGTAAGAAGGAATTTGATAAACCGGATTGTTGATTCACACACATCACTCAGACGTCATAAGCAGACTCCAGTATCACTGCTGCTTATGTACATGGTGTTCTGTGTGTGTGTGTGTGTGTGTGTGTGTGTGTGGGCGCATGTGTGATGGGGCTGGCAATGAATATTCCAAATTCGAATATATAACCGAATTGTGAAAAAAAAACACGTTCAAGTGTGAAAAATAATATTCGTATGTGGGGGGGAAAAAAAGCACTACTGCGGCTGTCTGCCTTGTGAATTCTCGCTGCACGCTGCATGACGGACAGGAGTCACACAACCTCACTTTCACTGGTTGAAAATGAAGTTTAGGTCGAGCTGAAATGAGCGAATAATTCAACAACAACCATGTGGTAAAGATGGCAGAGAGTTCCCAACCCAACTCGGCCGCAGGGAGTGGTTTTCACTCCGAACAATCAAAAAAGCCCCGTTTGGAAATACTTGGATCTTGGTCTGAAAATGGAAAATTGTGGACCCTCAAGATAAAGTCGTATGCAAGCTATGTAAGCTACAGTTAGCTTACCAAAAATACTATCAAATTGTTTATTTAAACCAGTATGAATATTCCCTAATCTGTATAAAAATGAGGCTATCGAATAACATCAGTTACTCAGATGGATTTGAACCTATGTTTTTTCTTTTAGAAGGAATAATCGAATGTCATTTATGGCCTATTTTGACAGCTGTAGCGTGTGTGTACGTATGGTGGATGGGTGTGTGTGTCTGTCCATGTCTGTCTTTGTCTTTATGTGAAATGTCTTTTTAATCCATTTTCATCTTTTTGTGTGTGTGTGTGTGTGTGTGTGTACACATGTATGGATATGTGTGCTCAGCTACCTGGCCCTAGTGAGTGCCCTAGCTTGTGGGGCAGATTGGGTGCTGATCCCTGAGATGCCCCCCGAGGACGGCTGGGAGAAAAAGATGTGTCAGAAACTGTCTGCGGTAACGTGATAATATTTTCTACCACACAATAAACCTGATGAACCCATGGTAATAACAATATCCATTGTGCGTTCTTGGACGTCATAAGCAGCTGTATCTTGGCTATCCGATTCGATTTGAATACTACTACCACTTTTGGCTGCTGCCATTAGGGGTCGCCACAGCGGATCAGCCGTTTCCATTTCTGTCCTCTCTATCATCCTCTGTCATGCCAACCACCTGCGTGGCCTCTCTCACCACCATAAACCTCCTCTTTGGCCTTCCTCTTTTCCTCTTGGCTGGCAGCTCCATATTCAGCATCCTTCTCCCAATATACCCAGCATCTCTCCTCCACACATGTCCAGACCATCTCAGTCTTGCTTCTCTTTCTCTTGCCTGTCTCCAAACCATCCAACCTGAGCTGTCCCTCTAATGTACTTGTTCCTAATCCTGGCCTTCTTTGTCAATTCTAATGAAAATCTTAGCATCTTCAGCTCTGCCACCTCCAGCTCCACCTCCTGTCTTTTCATCAGTGTCATCATCTCCAAACCATATAACATAGCTGGTCTCACTACCATCTTGTAGACCTTCCTTTTAACTCTTGGTGATACCCTTCTGTCACAAATCACTCCTGACACTCTTTTCCACCCATTCCAATATGGCCTGCACTCTTCTTTACCTCTCTTCCGCACTCCCTGTTACTTTGAAAACTGACCCCAAGTATTTAGAATTATCCACCTTTGTCACCTCTACTCCTTGCATCCTCACTATTCTGCTGTCCTCCCTCTCATTCACGCATAGATATTCCACCTTGCTCCTACTGACGGTCATTCCTCTTCTCTCCAGTGCATACCTCCACCTCTCCAGGCTCTCCTCAACCCGCTCCCTACTCTTGCTACAGATCACAGTGTCATCCACAAACATCATAGTCCACGGAGACTCCTTTCTGATCTCATCCGTCAACTTGTCCATCACCATTGCAAACAAGAAAGGGCTCAGATCTGATCCTTGATGTAATCCCACCTCCACCTTTAACCCATCCATCATCGTAGCACAGAGCTCAGCACTATCACACTGCCCTCATACATATCCTGCACTACTCTTAATATACTTCTCTGCAGAGGTGTAAAAACCTGGTCCAGAAAGTAAAAACCCTAACCGTGTCTTTACTCCATCCAAGTATTAAACCAGCTGATTTGGGAAAGTAGTCTGTGCAATCCGATGGTTTAGTACAAGGGTGGAGTAAAGACACAGTTAGGGTTTTTACTTTCTGGGCCGGATTTTTACACCTCCGCTTCTCTGCCCCTCCTGACTTCCTCTTACAATACCACAACTTCTCTCTTGGCATCCTGTTGTACGCTTTCTCTAAATCTACAAAATCACAATTTAACCCCTTCTGACCTTCTTTATACTTCTCCATCAATATTCTTAAAGCAAACCTCACATCTGTAGTGCTCTTTTGTGCCATGAAACCATACTGCTGCTTGCTAATCACCTTTGCTCTTAACCTAGCTTCCACTACTCTTTCCCATATCTTCGTGCTGTGGCCGATCAACTTTTATACCTCTGTAGTTACTACAGCTCAGCACATCACCTTATTCTTGAAAATCGGTACCAGTGTGCTTCTTCACTCCAAATTCTACCATTTGATCCTTGGCTCTACCTTCAGTCTCTTCCTTTTCTTGATCTCCAAAGTCGTCCTATAGACCACTACCCGATACTGCCTGGCTACGTTCTCCCCGTCACTACCTTGCAGTCGTCAATCCCTTTCAGATTGCACCTCCTACATAAGTTATAGTCCACCTGTGTGCACTTTGCTTCCCTCTTATATGTCACCCTGTGTTCCTCCGTCTTCTTGAAATATGTATTCACCCCAGCCATTTCCATCCTTTTTGCAAAATCAACCACCATCTGTCTTTCCACATTCCTGTCCTTGACACCACCTGCCCATCACCTCCTCATCACCTCTGTTCTCTTCACCAACATGCCCATTGAAGTCTGCTCCAATCACCACTCTCTCCTCCTTGGGTACACTCTCCACCACTTCATCCGTCTCACTCCAGAATTCTCCTTTCTCGTCCATTTCACACCCAACTTCCTGCATTCTCAGTGGCTGGGTTTGATTTAAATACCATTCTGTTCATTTTTTTATTTGCACAACTTTTTCTTCTTGACATCTCAAGAATGAATTCTTACAGGCAATGTAATAAACCCACATTTTTGTTTCAGCTCATTCAAAAGCCATATCAGATCTGTAGCTAGAGTTCATATGAGATCATACAGGTAAAGAAAGGATGTTTTGGTGTCATTCTGGCCACTGCTTATATTGCTGTGGTGCATTCTGCTTTGAAAACATGCTGTCATTCTATGGTCCAGACCCGTTCCAGGGGCACAAGGCTGAACATAATCATAGTTGCTGAAGGAGCCATTGACAGGCACGGGAAGCCTATTACCTCTAGTTTTGTCAAGGATGTGAGTACCCGAGCATGCAGAGTGGGGAAGCCAGAAGCACAGAGCCCTGACTGCTTGAAATCAGTCCTGTTGAGCTATAAGAGACCATAGATATGGCACAGTTTTATGATGTGTGCCATGGTTTAGCATCAACAAGCAGTAGCAAAAAGACATTTCTAAAGGAATAAATGGTAAAGCTATCCTTAGATATGGTAGTTGCACCATGTGGACTGGACTGGTTCTGCTTGGCTCATAGTAAAGCAGTTATAGCAAACCGCTCTGACACTGCTGAATACAGCTTGTAAATATGAGCCACTGATGGCTTCGCTGTGAAAGAAATAGCTCTTGGCTCGCAAGGCTGTCGTCATCATCAGGTGCCCGTGCTTCTGAAAGCCCATGTCAAAGCCGTTGTCTCAGTTTTTCTGTCATGTCGTTTCTCCACCACCCTTCCCTATAGAACCGAGCAGGAATGAAAAGGCTGAATATCATAATTGTAGCTGAGGGGGCGATTGATCGTAACAACAAGCCCATAACCACTGACTATGTTAAGAATGTAAGTATAGTATTCATGTAAGTGTGACGGGTTCTACTATAAAAACACAGCTCAGCCTGCCTCATATATGGCCTCTACTACTGTACCGCTACCCTGGTGTGGCTTTGACTTTGTCGCTGTGCCTTCTGGAATGCTCTCAGACACACTCTCTAGTTTGGTAAGATGCTTTCACCTATACTTTTACTGCTTTAGTACCCTGAACAGATATGGTCCTCTTTAGTTTGATATGATGTCATTAACCTGGCACCCTTAACCACACTTGACACATGGACATCAAATGTCCTTTCACTGTAAACGTCGCTCTCACTGTATAACCAGGACAAAGAAATGTAGAATCTATTCTGTTGAAAACATTTTAGAAATTCCTCACAGAAAACTGCTGCTCTTTACATGTTGTTTATTTATCACAGGACAGATAGCCCTCAAGAACCTGCACCTATTTTTTCTGTTTTTAACTTTTCAGCAAACAACTGTTTTGTTTGCTTTGTGCGTGAATACCTCTACTCAAAATAGCCTTTTCTAGCTTGGAGTTCAACATGCTGCTCTGCTCAGTATAAACTCAATTCCCCCACCCAGTCCTCACCCCATCCCCACCCCACTAACATGACTGAAAAATAGGATTGGTTTGCATGTGCTCTGCTGTTTCCCTATCTCCTCAACTTCTTTTCTGTGTTTATGTTCATGTTTCTGTGCGTGTGTGCGCATTTGTATGTTTTTACATGTCCTCGTATGTGTTTCTGTTATAAACGTAATGTAACAGGTCTTAAAAAAGTGATTGTGTCCTACATTAAGTAAAATGACCACAGTCTGTTGGATGTATTACTTCAGATAAAGGATACAGCCATAAGTGTTACATTAATGAATTATTACATTATTATTATATTACATTAAATTATTACACGTTACATTATTATTACTATAATTAAGCATTGCATTATATTGTATTACATTATTATTACATTACATTGTTACATTATTGTTATTACATTGTTACATTAGTTATACATTACATTATTATTATATTATTATTGATTATTACTTATTAATTAATTATAACCATTATTAAGGAAACATGATCCTAAAATGTCTAATGATGTCCCTAAATGCCCAACATTTGTTCAGTCACAATTATTTCACCTTCCCAGCTTGTTGTCAAATGCTTAGGTTTTGACACTCGTGTGACAATCCTGGGCCATGTACAGAGAGGAGGGACCCCATCTGCTTTTGACCGTATCCTGGTAGGTACACCACCTCAGTGGAAGACATACAAACTGGCACTTAAACTTGGTATCTTTACAAGCCCAGGTTTGGTGCAATTATAAATACTTGGAAGATTATACTATGTAATATTGATTTCTACAAATACCTGACATAATGTATACCTATATTACCAGTAGCGTACCGTGGGGTTTTCAGTCAGGGCCTTCAGTAACGAACTGCACCCTGCCACACACACACACACACACACACACACACACACACACACACACACACACACACCGATACAACTACATACAAAATACACTATCACGCACTATATGCACTACTGGATAAACACCAGCAAGACAGCTGATCTTCAACAACCACAACACACACCACTGTGTGTTACAGCAGCTACTGCAGCATCACCATCAGATCTTCCTTTATGTCACTCAGCAACCAGATTGCACACACACCACATGGCACAAAAACAACTAGAAGAGTCCCCTCAGTAGAGTGCAGCGTATCGCCAGGCGTATCACCCCTTCTCCGTTGTTCAGACTTGGCAATAAACCATCCGTTTCTTTTTGGGGTTTTTTTGCCTATCAGGAGAAGGGGCTCTTATTAAAAGAGTTCAGATGTTAAACATCACGGTTTTCATGCTATAAAACTAATATTCTGCTTTTACTAGAACATAGACATGGTTGCTAGCGTGACAGATAGCTAAACAGGTTCCTTAATAAACATCCAGGAGACAGCAGGCAAGTTTAGGATGTTTACTGTCAGAAGCACTGTGAAACTGAAATACAGAAATGAAAATACAAATTCACAATTGTAATGTTTCCCTCATTAGCCATTACAGTTAACTGTCGATTAGCATGAATGCTAACTTAACATTGGAAATCACAAGCTAGCGTGATTAGCATCGCCATGGTTTTAACTTTTTTACACGAGCTAAAAACTGCTACAAATAACTATCACAGGTGATTGTCACAAAAGGTAAGTACTCAAATCAATAAGACTGATTACTTACAGACATATGCTATCTAGGGTTCAGGCTGAGAAAAATGAATAGAGGAGAAAGAACAACAACTGTGCTTGCAAAGCTCTTCAAGTACCAACCAAAGTACGGCAAGCTACATGACACAGTCAACACTCTTATCAACTATCTTAAAGGGGCAGCACTCTCTCCACCTGGGATATTGTACTATACCACCGTGTCCCTTTAAGGTGTACCACAACTTCTGAGGCGGGTCTTGTATACACCCAGGGGGAGCCCTCTTTAACCACCCTTACCTCCACTTTACGGACCCTGTTATCTTGACCAGGAGTGGTATTTCCTGTAAGTCCTGTAGGACATTCATTCCTTTTGACCTGGCTGACTTTCAGGAGGACAACTTCTCCAGTTTACAGGTTGTATTGGCCTGTTTGCCATTTCCTCCTTGGCTGTAATGTCGCAAGGTACTCTTGACGCCATCGTCTCCAGAAAGGGTCAGCAAGGCTCTGGACTTGCTTCCACTGACTCTGGTAAAGGTCCTTAAGGTCAAGGTCACCTGTAGGCATGGACATCAAGTCGATTTTCTGTGTTAAAAGCATGACGGGAGTGAGTACAGTGGGCATGTCCAGATCCAATGACACAGGAACTAGAGAAAGATTCAGTCTTTACTTTGGAGATAATGCACACAGAGTTTATAGTTTGACGAGAAGAAAACAGTAATTGGACGGGAGCAAGAATTTGTACAAAGAGAGGAAATTGCCTATAAAACCATTGAAGAGTCAGTAAAAATGATCATGCCTATGAAGCCCTTGAAGAGTCAGTAAAAATGATCATATATTTATGTGTGCTGTGTATGTTTGTTTGTGCAGGCCAGTCGTATGGGTGTGGAAGCTGTCCTAGCACTTCTGGAGACAACAGCCAACACACCTGCCTGTGTAGTCTCCCTGTGCGGTAACCAGTCAGTGCGTCTCCCTCTGATGGAGTGTGTACAGATGGTAGGTACTGGGCTGAACTGGAACCCAGCCAAGATGCGAGCATGCACACATGCATGCACACACCCCCACACAGAGGAGGATCTGAAAGGAAAGGGGGACAGCAACACATGCAAATACAAACACCCAATAATGACTCCATAAGTGCAGCGGATTCAAAAGAAATCGGCAGGAAGAGCAGAAGTGATGATAGCAAACATCACAGCCCATTGGGCTCAGAATGGCCCTTTTGTTGATGTGTGTGTGTGTGTGTGTGTGTGAGAGAGAGAGAGAGAGATGTCTTTCAAGTGAGTTTATTCTGGTTTGTAATTATCCAAAGCATTTGGCAGACTTGATGATTACCGCTTGCAGGATGATGATGTAATATCCAGGCACATAAAGGAGCTCTGTTGGAATTATAGCTTGTTATCTCTCTCATCGGCTTCTGCACTTGCACAGCACCTGTTCCTACTGCATTTTACTGCTTGATATTGTGGCAGACTTTTCCCAATAAAACCACTTGAAAAGTACAATTACCTTTACACATTTGAATGTCCCTTATGAAAATGACACTCATTAACTTGACTCTGATTTTAAAGGGAAACAACCACAGTTTTCAACATTATCTTTATAAATATGTTGTAAGTGATAACTCCCCGTTAGCAACCATAATACTGTCTTAATAGTCTTGTGTGTGTATCTGAAATGCTGCAGAAAAAAATGTTTTTCAGTGATGTCACTGGTGGACATTCTGAATGTGAAAGCTTCTTTATTCTTACTCGCTTGTTGAAAGGCTGCATTATATGAAAAAAATAGGCTGCATTGCATAAGACAATGCGAATAACAGTGCTACATTATACAGTTGTATGTAGAGCTGATATTCACATTTTCTTACACATCACCGCCAGACAAAATTTCAACAGCGTTTCAGAGACATACACAGTATTATGGCTGCTAATGTTATCCCTACAGCATGTACATAGAGATACTGTTGAAAATCATGATTTTTGTTGTTATTTTACCTTTTTAAGGATAAATTACCATTCAAACATTGAAGTACTCCCCTGTTTTCCCTCTGCCTCTCAGACTCAGGAGGTCCAGAAAGCCATGGATGAGAAGAAGTTTGAGGATGCTGTCAAACTTCGGGGCAGGTACTTTCAGTTTTCTAGTTAAAAATCAGTACATGGCAACCTGTTCGACATTGATTACACACATTGACCTGTGCACAGGAAGGGAGAGCAAATCAAAGTGCTATTTCAGGTCCCTGGCGCTCAACTGATTTATATTCAGGAGTTGGTCACCAATCAGCATCAGTAATGAAGTGGGGATGGATAAAATCATGAACAAGAAACTACTTAGCTCTGGTTTAATTCAATTACAGACCTCAATTTTGACCTTGTTATACCTTGCATTTTCAGGAACTTTGCCTGACACTTTCACTCATGCGGCTTTAGCCAATTTTGTAACATGCCAAATATTTCATCTCTTACCACAGGAGCTTTGAAAACAACCTCAAGACATACAAACTGTTGGCTCACCGTAAACCAGAATCGGAGTTGCCAAGCGTAAGTATCCTCAGGATATGTTGACACTTGTCTTACTTAGCCTTGGCTGGGTTCGACCTCGACAGTGACAGTGTTGTGAAGCTGCTTTTTCTTGTTTCTTTATACACGTACACGTACACACACACACACACACACACACACACACAGAGTAAGAGTTGTTTATTTTAGACTACCATATCTGCAGTGCAGAATGTCCTCAAAAAAGAATCAGACTCAAGATTGCTCCTAGAATAGAAAACCTGTTGGGATGTTTAATTTTTAATTTCACTGTTTTTGGCCCAAGGAGCTACCTGCAACAAAAAAAACTTTGGTGACTCAGCTACTGATCCCACAGGCAGCATTAGACAGTGATAGTGCGCTCTGTGTAACTGTTTAGAGCTTTCCTGGAAAAACACAAGACTGTCAAATCAACCTTGTAAATGAGAGGTTCACCCTGGGGGCCACGTAGAGCAGAGTACAGTTCTGCGACCCAAGTGTGCTAATGTTAAAGCACACAACTACTCCGTTCATACAGGCACCCATGTTGGGTTCTCAGTCTCAGTAACACCAGTGTCTGTTACCTGCTGTTTACTAGAAAAACGGAGAGCTTTATAATAGTGATGACGAGGCAGTAATAAACTGGTTTTCATCCATCCACCAGCGTCTCTCTCAGTCGCTATGGAACTCTAACTGCTTTAGCTGGCCACTTATTTGTAAATTTCTATATTGGGTTCAGATAGCCCAGAGGTTACAGTATAGTCCTGCTGTGATATCAGGTAACATCTGGACTCCCTGTTGTGGGAGGACCGTTCCAGAAGCTTTTTCAGCCTGCTGGTCTGTCTCCAGAAGAGGTAACTCCAACTGAAGATCACTCAAGTGTAGAGCCGGCATGGCCAGGCCCCATGCCGGGGAACTAGCCTCAGGGTTTGGCTCTGATTATGTCTGCGATAATGACCATTGTGGGCCCAGCATGTGACCACGAGCAGACCAGAAACTGTCTATTGAGCCTCTTTCTGCGGGTGGATGTGCCTTACATAGCCACAGCCTGATCTGCCCTCCTCCAAAATATCTCATACACCTCCCTGTTTCATTGAATGTAATTACTGAGGCTGACAAGGCAGTGATAAAGTACTTTTGGACAAGCGTTCCATAAAAAAGTGATTGCTTTTTAACTGCATTTAATCAGTTTCTGTGTGTTTTATGCCCTCAGAGCAACTTCAACGTGGCAGTGCTGAATGTAGGCGCCCCTGCAGCAGGCATGAATGCTGCTGTGCGTTCCGCCGTCAGAGTGGGCATCTCCGAGGGCCACAAGATGTTTGCCGTGAACGACGGGTTTGAGGGTTTCTACAAGGGACAGGTGGGTTCTAAAGTATGCAAGATGCCACCTTTTAAAGAACAAATACAGTTCAACAGAAAAAAAAGGACAAATTATCCATCCATCCATCCATCCATTATCCAAGCTGCTTATCCCAACTGGGGTCACGGGGATGCTGGAGCCTATCCCAGCAGTCACTGGGCAGCAGGCTGGGAGACACCCAGGACAGGCTGCCAAATTACAAACAAATTATACAACAAATTCTTATTAAATTATTAGAACAGATTATATGTCAATAAATTTACTTGAACAGCCTTATTGTTTTTTTGTTGGGTTTTTTTTATGATTTCTCGTGTACAGTCATATCTTAATCCAGGGTGCCCACACAACCTGGAAAACCTGGAAATGTATAGACTATTTTTCCAGTCATGGAAAACACCTGGAAAATTATAAAATTGGTCAGATTTCCTGTAAATACTTTTGAGTTCATGCAAAATTGTAGGAGTAGGTTACAAAAATTGTATCTTTACCTCACTAAGGTGTTTTTTTTTTTTATTACATTTTTATCAAGATCACATATACTTTAAGTATATGTGATCCAGAGCATATCAGACTTGGAGTATGATATACTCCAAGTCTGAGGCCATGGTTCTCTACCGGAAAATGGTGGATTGCCCCCTCCTGGTTGGGGATGAGTTGTTGCTTCAAGTGAAGGAGTTCAAGTATCTTGGGGTCTTGTTCACGAGTGAGGGTAGGATGGAGCAGGAGATTGACAGGCAGATCGGTGCAGCATCAGCAGTAATGCGGACGTTGTACCGGACCATTGTGGTGGAAAGGGAGCTGAGCCAGAAGGCAAAGCTCTCAATTTACCAGTCAGTCTTCGTTCCAACCCTCACCTATGGTCATGAGCTTTGGGTAGTGACTGAAAGGGTGAGATTGCGGATACAAGCGGCTGAAATTAGTTTCCTCTGCAGGGTGTCTGGGCTCAGCCTTAGAGATAGGGTGAGGAGCTCGGACATCTGGAGGAAGCTCGGAGTAGAGCCGCTGCTCCTTCGCGTCGAAAGGAGCCAGTTGAGGTGGTTCGGGCATCTGATTAGGATGCCTCCTGGGCACCTTCCTTTGGAGGTTTACCGGGCACGGCCAACTGGGAGGAGACCCCAGGGTTAGACCCAGAACTGGAGGGACTACATGTCCAATCTGGCCTGGGAACGCCTTGGGATCCCCCAGCAGGAGCTGGAGGGCGTTGCTGGGGAGAGGGACGTCTGGAGTGCCCTACTTAGCTTGCTGCCACCGCGACCCGACCCCGGAGAAGCGCCTGATGGTGAGATGAATGAATGAAAAGAGTTGGAACCCTGTAATCAGAAAGAACAAGAACTGAATTTCCACAATGACAATGTGACAGTCAATTTCGTTTAATGCTGACTGCAGAACAGTCAGAAGAACCATGGGGATAATCTGCCCAGATTAATGTAAACCAATTATCTCACTGGTGCTCCCTCCGCTGCCCCACTCAGTCCACATAACGGTCATGCCACAATTTCACAGCAGAGTAGTAGAAATTGCTCACAAAATGCTTTATTAAAGAAAAATCAGGAAAGGAACAACCACCTGCCACTGCTCACCATGTTCTGTCAATCAGTGGAAAGAGTCCAACATCACAAGACCTTAGGAGGAGTTTGTTTTTTAAAAAGTAATGGTAGAAACCTCAAGTAAACTTCTAATGTGTGGGTATTGATCTAGACAATAATACATAATGTTAGCTTTCTGTCCCTCATCCTGTGAAGGTTTTTTTTTTTCACAGTTCTGTCCCCTGTAACGCCAAATACCTTTTACTCAACAAATATTTCATGGCAAATAAACTAAAGTGTGTTTGCATCTCACCATTTATAAGCACATTATATACAATTTCATAAATCATAATACAATGCTTTACCCTCTATCTAGTTGTGTTAGCATTCTGTGAGCATCAGCAGCCACTAGTGGAGTGAGCAGCTGAAATCAGGCTACGCCGACTGACCCGTAGAGGATTAGACCAGCAGGAGTAATGGATTTTTATACTTCAGTGCCCTTGGACTTTAATGCTACTCACTTTGTATTTAGTTCCACTCGTGGATGTCCACTGTTATATAAGGGAGTGTATCTGTCTCACAACCTGCTGATCCTTGGAGGACGTGATAGATGGTACAAAATGTGGATAATACAGAGGAGTGTCTGGTGTTATATTGATTGTATCTGTATCAGTGTAGTCCTGTATATGGACCATGAACAGGCAATATTCGGCATAATTTAACTAACGTATTCAAATAGTCTACCAGACAGTATTTACTGCTCGACTGAAGAGGTGTAAACGGGGGGGGGGGGGGAATGTACTACATGCAAAAATTGGAAATTAAAAAAAGTTGGCCGAGGGCGTCCGGGTAGCATAGCGGTCTATTCTGTTGCCTACCAACACAGGGATCGCCAGTTTGAATCCCCGTGTTACCTCCAGCTTGGTCAGGTGTTCCTACAGACACAATTGGACACGTCTATAGGTGGGAAGCCAGATGTGGGTATGTGTCCTGGTCGCTGCACTAGCGCCTCCTCTGGTCGGTCGAGGTGTCTGTTCGGGGGGAGGGGGGGAATAGCGTGATCCTCCCACGTGGTATGTCCCCCTGGTGAAACTCCTCACTGTCAGGTGAAAAGAAGTGGCTGGTGACTCCACATGTATCGGAGGAGGCATGTGGTAGTCTGCAGCCCTTCCCAGATCGGCAGAGGGGGTGGAGCAGCGACGAGGATGGCTCGGAAGAGTGGGGTAATTGGCCAAGTACAATTGGGGGTGGGGGGGGGGTCCACAAAAAAAAGAAATGTTTCAGTCTCTCACATAATCTGTGTTCCAAAATATTTTAGATGGACAAAATTCAGCCACACCGTTTATTCCACTGTATAATTTTTTGAGGTTTAAGGAAATATTCAGCACAAATCAAGATTGCTTATTTGAAATATGCAAAACGTCCACCTCTTTTTTGGTGTCCTCAGATCAAGGAAATTAAATGGGCTGATGTTGGAGGATGGACAGGCCAAGGTGGATCTTTGCTGGGAACCAAACGGTAAAGTCCCATTGACGTGCAGTAACTTGTGTCTTTACATGAGCCTGGTAACATAACAAAACCTTTCATATCCTTTTTAGGTGAATTTGCTTAAGACACAATGAATACTTGCGTGTTTTTTCTCTCCCTCTGTTTGACCCATAGAACACTTCCTGCAAAGCACGTTGACAAAATTGCTGAGCAGATGCGAAAACATAACATAAATGCACTGCTGATTATTGGTGGATTTGAGGTAAGTTCAAAAACGTATTTTTGGTAGTGGTTAATTAGGCTGACTATGCTACATTCTCACCTCTGATATTGTCATTAGCCTGTCAGCTTGTGAGTTTCATGAGTCCATAGTAGCTGAGCTAATACTGTACAATAATAGGCAGCACTGTGGGCAATTTACTGTAAAGGAGCTGTAATCTCATATTTGTTAAAATACTTGCTAAAGTTAAATGTTCATGTATATATATTTATATATATGTATATAGAGAATACAATTGTGCTTATTTTACTTATCTTTCCTGTCAGTCTTACCTCATTTTATGTTGGCATATCCCACATGAATTCATGCATAGTCCTACTCGTAACCATGCTTCACACTCTTTCCTCTGTTAGTTTAGCTGGACCTGAATCACATTTTAAAGTTGTGGATGTCAGTCTCATGAAACGATAAAGTGAACCAATACTGGAAGAGACACCATAACTATAAAAATGCCATTTGCTATTATCTAACCATTTCACGCACCCCCATTTAGATGCTCACCAGCCTCAATTTTCCTCTGATGTATGATAATGAATGGGTATTCTGTGTATCTCTGTATTGGGTTGTGTGTGCAATTTTGTAATGTTGTATAGTTAGTGTATGTGGAGTGATACCTGTCTGTTTCTCACTGCTGTCCGTTGTGATAGACCTGGCTCTCCCCTTGGCACCTTGCTCTTATGTCTTCCTTTTCCTCCGCTAATAGTTCCACTCAACCAACCAACCACCCACCCACCTGACAAACCAACCTGCCATCCTATCACACCACCAACCACTAAAGCCCTTGGCTCTGCCCTGCAGGCTTACCTGTCACTGCTGGAATTGTTAACGGCGCGCGGGAAATATGACGAGCTCTATGTGCCCATGGTCATGGTGCCAGCCACTGTCTCCAACAATGTGCCGGGCTCAGACCTCAGCATTGGCGCAGACACGGCTCTGAACGCCATCACTACTGTAAGTGATGGGGCCGGCAACCACAAAAGTCTTTGCTCAACCACACAGACAAATAAATGTGAACTCACACACACACACACACACACACACAAATACACACACACACAAATACACACACACACACACACACACACACACACACACACACACACACACACACACACACATCAATACACACAAACCTGCTGACATGACCATACAAACACACACACCTCTAACGTTCTCTCTCTAATGAGGATGGCCGGCCAATCATGTTGCAAGAAGGGACATTACTTGCTCAACTGATCAGTTACAATGTGTGAAATTTACCAGCATCCGCCTGGCTAGTTACCCTGCACTCACACCAGCAGCAACTTTGTCACCCATATGTCGGCAAATCGCTGTGTCACTGTCGCTTGCAGCCAGCTTTCGGGCGTGCCGATGTAGTTTTGAGGAAGCGGGCTACAGATGTGTTGACAGGAGATGGATCAACTTTCTAAAAAAAAAAAAAAAAGACCGTCATGAGACAGGTTAGTTTTACCTTACTGATGATGTGTTGTTGCAATCAAAAAAGACATGCATGTTAGGGTTAATCCTCCTGTCTGTGACGCTGACCAAGGCAATAGGAAGAAATAACTGGAGTTGGTCCCCAGGTGGTGCACGGTGGCTGCCCCTGCTACACAGCTAGGATGGGTTAAATGCAGAGAGTAAATTTCATTTGTAAGTATGTACAAAATGGCTAATAAAAGAGTATTCTGTTCTATTCTACAGTAACCCTGCTCAGTACGAGAGGAACCGCAGGTTCAGACATTTGCTGTATGTGCTTGGCTGAGAAGCCAGTGGTACGAGGCTATAGTCTGGGATTATAACTGAACGCCTCCAAGTCAGAATCCCCCGTAGATGCGACGATACCGTGATGCCGCGGCCTTCAGTTGGACCAGGATAGCCGATTTCGGTCAGTGAGCAGGGCCATCCGTGACGGGGCTGGGGTGCAGCCGGATGGCGGTCGCCCCTCTTTTGACTCGCAACACATGTTTGTGGTGAACCGGGTGCTAAATCCCCTGTAGATGACTTGATTCTGGGTCAGGGTTTCGTACGTAGCAGAAAGTCTTAAAAGGCAGAAAGATACTGAAGGCGTCGCCGTGTTGTGTTGTTGGCTGCCTGGTTTGTGTTTTCGCCTTATCAGGTCCGAATGAATGGATTGAGGGCTAAATAGAGTGAGAAATAAACACACACAGTTTTTAGGGCCACATCTCATGCCATCTCGGCAAAATATGCTGTCCTGTGGAAATCCATTATCGGGTAGATAAATCTGACCAGTCTAACAAGATTTCCTCCCGGGGGGAACTATCTGACTTAAAAAAAAAAAAAAGAAAGACAACCACATAGAGGTTCATGCAATAGTGACTGGTTGCCTATTTTCTGCACTTTCAAATATATTGTTCATCTTACATCTTTTAATCAAAAATCAAGTCCCACCCCGATGCATGTATTTCCAATTAAAACATTTCAGGCAAACCAACTTACAGTTGAAATGGGTTCCCGTTCAACATATCGTGACAGGACAGCCAGCAGCAACGCAGCAGCTGCACTCACTTTCCCCTCCATGTCGGCCATGGGAACTAAAATGCTGATATAGGAACTAAAGTTTAAGAAAACTTTTCACAGCGAAAGAATATAAGAGGAACACACCTGCCCTCTGATTGGCCGTTGCTTGACTCTGTCACTGTTCATTTGCATAAAGTTGAACATCGCTCAACTTTTTTTTTGGCCGCCAAATTGCGGAGGTTTTGTCACCAGGCAACTCGCTGTGCCATGTCGCTCGGTGTGTCCCGGGGACCACTGGAAATGAATGACTTCGGGCTGCTTTGCGGCTTGTTGTCGCCGCCGGTGTGAGCGCAGCTGGTCAGCGGCTAGGTTCGAAGCGGTTTCAAAGTGGACACACAACAAAAGTTATATGTAACCACCAACATTTTGGTCTCAGGGAAAAGATCATTAATTAGAAAAGGGTCACATGGGCATCCGGGTAGTGTAGCGGTCTATTCTGTTGCTTACCAACACGGGGATCAGCAGTTCGAATCCCCGTGTTACCTCCGGCTTGGTCGGGCGTCCCTACGGACACAATTGGCCGTGTCTCCGGGTGGGAAGCCGGATGTGGGTATGTGTCCTGGTCACTGCACTAGCGCCTCCTCTGGTCGGACAGGGCGCCTGTTCAGGGGGGCGGGGAAACTGGGGGGATAGCGTGATCCTCCCACACACAACGTCCCCCTGGTGAAACTCCTCACTGGCAGGTGAAAAGAAGCGGCTGGCGACCCCACATGTATCGGAGGAGGTATGTGATAGTCTGCAGCCCTCCCCGGATCGGCAGAGGGGGTGGAGCAGCGACCAGGACGGCTCAGAAGAGTGGGGTAATTGGCCGGGTACAATTGGGGAGAAAAAGGGGGGGGGGGTCATATGAACATTTAATGTGATGCCACCAGTTGCTCATGATTCGACTGCCGGTAGGTCTTGCTTCCGCAGTCAGTTTTGGCCCTATCCTAAAAATGATTGGATTTGAAAACAAACAAGGTCTCAGACAGACACATTTCACTGGAAGTTTCTGCAACTGGAGGCATGACGTGTAAAGGTAAAGCCGAGCTTGTGCAGTAGTGTCCCTTCCCGATCAGGTAAGTAACTGACAACATGGAGGCATTCTGTGTCGTATCCATGTGTCATTGCTGCCGTGTTTGCTCCGCCTGACCCTTGCCCTGACTGTATGCTTGTGTGTGTCCATCGCACATCTGGACGACTGTTGATCAGCATGCAGGATTTTTTGACTGTTGATTGTCCTAGTTCACGCTGACCCCTAGTGAGCTCAAGCTAACATTCTGTAGTTTCAGAAGTACTTGATATAGTGACTACATCCTTGTATCACTGACATAAGTTGAATTTTTAGCAAAAAGGAAAAATTATAGCACAAATTATTGCTCTTAGAATTTGTTTATTTGTGTAAGAAGTTGGGCGGCACAGTGGTGCAGTGGTTAGCACGGTCACCCCACAGCAAGAAGGTCCTGGGTTCGAACCCCGGGGTTGTCCAACCTTGGGGCGTCATCCCCAGTCGTCCTCTGTGTGGAGTTTGCATGTTCTCCCCGTGTCTGTGTGGGTTTCCTCCCACAGCCCAAAGACATGTAGGTCAGGTGAATCAGCTGTACTAAATTGTCCCTAGGTGTGAATGTGTGTGTCAGCCCTGTGATGGACTGGCGGCCTGTCCAGGGTGTCTCCCCGCCTGCCGCCCAATGACTGCTGGGATAGGCTCCAGCATCCCTGCGACCCTGAGAGCAGGATAAGTGGGATGGATAATGGATGGGTTTGGCCAACATCTTCACTTAATCTTAATTCCTCCATCATCTTGTGCATGCGGACTTGATCGATGCCTGTCCAGCCTGCAGTTGTGGTTTTTGCATAGGTGCAGACAGAAATCCTCAGCCAACTGTTTGGCCTTGTGTAGGGTTGCTTCATTCGGTTGCTGACACATACAAACACACAGCTCTCTTGTCTTCCTAGCTATTACACGCTTCCTCTCTTCCTTCATACTTTTAAGCCCTCCTTCTCTCCTTCCTTATGCTTCTATTTCCTGCCCACCTTCCTGTCCTTTCCCTCTCCTCTTTCTTTTTTACTATTTCTTTCTATTTTTTCCTTTTCGACTACCGACCTTGTGCGCTGTGATTTCAAGTTTTCCTCCATTATTCTTGAATTTTGTGGTACCCCACCCTTCTCTCTTGCGCTCTCTTGCTCTCTCGCTCTCTCTCTCTCTCGCTCTCTCTCTCTCTCAGCATTTCTTTACTCGCGCTCTTCCTTCGGTCCTTTTCTCCATCCTTGGTTCTGCCAAAGGGAAGCCATAGCCACTATCACACGGAAAGTACTGGAATGGCAGGGGTACACCCAAAAAAAAAAAAAAACAGGGAAAGATTCATGTCTCTCCCATGAACGAGGTGGCTGGTCCCAATGGTACTAATGCCTTTTGTGTATACTGCTGCTTCAGGCGGTTGAGTGTCTGCTGCAGCTGTATGATGCTCGGGCTACCTATGAGGAGTTTTGCATCCCGATGTGTATGCTGCCTGCTACCATTAGTAACAATGTGCCGGGCACTGATCTTAGTATTGGGGCAGACACAGCCCTCAATGCCATCGTGGAGGTAAGGCAGTCCAACTGGGCATGGGCACTGCTTGCTTGTTCAGGTGCTATTGCAATAAAGATTAAATTGACACATGATCAGTTATCAGTCATGTTTTGCGCTACAGCAAAAAAAAAGGCTGTAGTCATATAAATGTATATTGAAAATGTATATCTGTTCTGGGGGTGTCCGGGTAGCATAGCGGTCTATTCCGTTGCCTACCAACACGGGGATCACCGGGTTGAATCCCCGTGTTCCCTCCGGCTTGGTCGGACATCCCTACAGACACAATTGGCCGTGTCTGTGGGTAGGAAGCCGGATGTGGGCATGTGTCCTGGTCGCTGCACTAGCGCCTCCTCTGGTCGGTCGGTGCGCCTGTTGGCAGGGGGGAGACTGGGGGGAATAGCATGATCCTGCCACACGCTACGTTCCCCTGGTGAAACTCCTCACTGTCAGGTGAAAAGAAGTGACTGGGGACTCCACATGTATCAGAGGAGGCATGCGGTAGTCTGCAGCCCTCCCCGGATCGGTAGAGGGGGCGGAGCAGTGACCGGGACAGCTCGGAGAGGGGGGTAATTGGCTGGATAAAATGGGGGGGGGGGGCTATAAATCTGTTCCCAAAGTAAATTTTCAGTAGATCATGGCTTTTATTTGAAATTGTTGATGTCCAGTGTTTACACATCATGTGCTCTCTTCTCCTGGCAGGACTCCCGTCTGTCTGGTAAAACCCATATTTTAGACTGAATGTGCCTGAGTTGTTTAAATCCAGCAAGCTTTTTGTCCCTAGCCAGAATTTGGGATGAGCATGCTGGCTTTGAAACTTGATGCGCAAGAGTTATTTATGTATTTGTTTATTTATTTGGTATGGCTGTAACAATATGTGGCCTGTTAAAATGTCTCACAATTCTTTTACATCCGTACATTAATTGTAGAAGGGCCGCTTGCATAATGTAGTTCAGACATAAATACAGAGCTTTACCTCGTAATAAGTCATTAGTGTATGCTGACACTATGGTGTATGTGGTATCAGACGTGTGACCGCATCAAGCAGTCGGCCAGTGGGACCAAACGACGTGTATTTATCATTGAGACCATGGGCGGCTACTGTGGTTATCTGGCCAGTGTTGGGGGCCTGGCTGCGGGGGCTGATGCTGCCTACATCTATGAAGAGCCTTTTGACATCAGAGACCTGCAGGTGACTCTTTGTCTCACACACACATTATTACCACATGCATAAGAGCTCTTACTTTCACACAATACACAAACACACCATCCCATTCACCCGCATTATGTTGGATTTTCTGTTACGTTATTATCACTCTAGGTTTCTTTGAAAGTACGTTATGAGATGAGACTACCTTGCATTTCATATCCCCTTTTCCACTTCATCCACTAGAGGGCGTTTGAACATTTTGAGATTCACTCCCCACACAAAGCCCTCCACTGTGCCATCTGCTGGTTGACAGGATTACATTTCTCACTGCTTATATCTACAGGCCAACGTTGAACACTTGACAGAGAAGATGAAGACCAGCATTCAGAGAGGGCTGGTCCTCAGGTAATGACATTGGTACCCAGGTATACTTCGACATACATAAAAAGCTTAAAAGGTTTGGCTGGGCAGTTTAAATGCGAAGACCATGATCAGGGACCAAATTGTAGCTTGGTTCAATGTATGGTTCATAATTGCACTTGATACTTTTGCTCTAATCTGTCAGTAGAATACCAGGTATACACCTGATGTACTCTCCTCATTCTCTTCTGTAGAACATTCTTGAAGCTGGTAATGTCGATATAAGCAGTATTCCAAATCAAGAGTTTATCCATCCGACGCTATTAAACCTGGAAGTCAGAGCAGTTTGTGTTGTTAATTGATGGACCTCAAAATGGTTTGTGTTTAAGCTGACTTTCTGCACTCAATCTGTTTTCACTATGACTGTGCAGCATGAACCCATTATGGGGCAAAGCTAACAGAACAGCAGCTCTGATAATGAGTCGGGAGCATCGATGAAATGTATAGTTCACGAGTAACCATCATGTTTCACTACATGTGTGTAGGAATGAAAACAGCAATGAGAACTATACCACAGACTTCATCTACCAGCTATACACTGAAGAAGGAAAAGGAGTGTTTGACTGCAGGAAGAATGTACTGGGACACATGCAGCAGGTACACGTGGCCACACTAGTCACAATTTCCCAAATATTACACAGGAACACTTAAATCTCATTGTAGCAGAGTGCCCATGAGACTTTATGGTTTACTGAATAACATTGATAGTTGTTATACAGACTGCATTATGTTATACAGACAATATTGTGTTGTTTTCAAACAGAAAGAACAGACAATAACACTTATCGGTTGTTTTTTTTTTTTTTAAGGGAGGAGCACCATCTCCATTTGACCGTAACTTTGGGACCAAGATTTCAGCCAAGGCAATGCAATGGATCTCCAAGAAGCTGGTGGAGACATTCAGACAAGGTACGGTGAGACCAGCAGTACTGTGGTATTGGTGATATGAGCTTGTGGTTGTAGATTGTCCTGCTCCCTTCCAGAGGTATGGTTGTTGTGAAGCAAACCTTTCCCACTTCTGTCATGGAGTCACTCAGTTTGGCATTTTCATGGTCTATCCTGACAACCTGATTTAATTTAGAATGAATATACCCGACTACAAAAATCTAGCGACATGTTAAACAGCTGACAAAGTTGAATTTAGTTTTTATTTCCTTTGAATATTAATGACTGAATCAAATGAATCCATTACTCATTTACTGACTGAAAATGATATTTGATCAGTTTGATCGCAGCTGTTTTGAAAACCAAATTCTATTAAATCAAATCTAGTCAAGTCTAAGGTTAAAGTTGATATTCCTCTTTGTTTTTTTATGTCTATTTTCCTTGCACATGGATGACAAAAGATGAAGGTAATTCTTTGCTTTGTTTTCATTTGCCTTTTTTTTTTCCCCCATACTGGCTCCATGACCTTCTATTTTGGTAGATGCATCTCCATCACCCTGTGACATTTCTAGTCTTCCTTTCTACCATACCCCATAAGTACACACTGCCAGTCCATGTTCATAGTAATGTCTAGGTGTGGGCTGGCTTGATTTTCGCACTTTTTCCACTGCATTTCCTCTTGTACCTGGGGCACTTCATGTTCTTATTAGTTTTTAATAGAGTACGAAGTTTCTGTATCTTCACATCATAGTAGAAACCCTTGAAATTTGTTTTCTTGCAATTCATGCACCATCCTATGCTAGTGATCACTTAGATTTACAAACACTGGTTTCTTTTACAACCCTTAGGGTAAGTAGATGCTGTCGGATCAAAATCCCATCATATCCTCAAATCTCATACCAGAAAAAAAAAAATCTGTCAAACCCAAACATTTTTGAAAGATTAATGCAAACCTGTCAGCACAAAGAACAGCTAGTTTCTTTGGTATGTGCCCTGCGTTCCATATCTGACTGCCGTGGTGTGCACCTCTGTAGGCCGGGTGTTTGCTAATACGGAGGACTCCTGCTGCCTACTAGGGATGCGCCGCAGGGCTCTGGTGTTCCAGCCTGTGGTACAGCTAAAGGAGGAGACTGACTTTGTGTAAGTATCACTTTAAACTTAAACTGGAAGGTCTCACTGATTTAGGACTGCTTAGCAGTGTTTCCCAAACTTATTTTCTGGGGACCCACTTTTTAAAAATGACAAACCATTGTGACCCAATTCACAATAGCCCTTATCTATAAATCGTGAGAAGAGCGGATTTGTGCATAAATCAACGTTCCTGACCATTTTTACTGCCGTTCCCGCATCTACTACTACTACTTGGCTGCTCCCGTTAGGGGTTGCCACAGCGGATCATCGGTTTCCATCTCTTCCTGTCCTCTGCATCTTCCTCTGTCACGCCAGCCGCCTGCATGTCTTCCCTCACCACATCCATAAACCTCCTCTTTTCCTCTTCCCTGGCAGATCCATCTTCAGCATCCTTCTCCCAATATACCCAGCATCTCTCCTCCACACATGTCCAAACCTTGGACATGTGTCCAAATCTTGCCTCTCTTGCTTTGTTGCCAAACCGTCCAACCTGAGCTGTCCCTCTAATATACTTGTTCCTAATCCTGTCCTTCTTCGTCATGCCCAACGAAAATCTTACCATCTTCAACTCTGCCACCTCCAGCTCCGCTTGCTGTCTTTTCATCTGTGCCACCATCTCAAAACCATACAACATAGCTGGTCTCACTACCATCTTGTAAACCTTCCCTTTAACTCTTGCTGGTACCCTTCTGTCACAAATCACTCCTGACACTCTTCTCCACCCATTCCAACCCAGCCTGCGCTCTTCTTCACCTCTCTTCTCTTCGCCTCTCTTTTTTCCTCCCTCTCGTTCACACATGTATTCTGTCTGCTCCTACTGACTTTCATTCCTCTTCTCTCCAGTGCATACCTCCACCTCTCCAGGCTCCCCTCAACCTGCACCCTACTCTCGCTACAGATCACAATGTCATCCATGAACATCATAGTCCACGAAGACTCCTGCCTGATTTTGTCTGTCAACCTGTCCATCACCGTTGCAAACAAGAAAGGGCTCAGAGCCAATCCTTGATGTAATCCCACCTCCACCTTGAACCCATCTGTCATTCCAACAGCACACCTCACCACTGTCACACTGCCCTCATACATATCCTGCACCACTCCTACATACTTCTCTGCCACTCCCAACTTCCTCATACAACACCACACCTCCTCTCTCGGCACCCTGTCATATGCTTTCTCTAAATCCACAAAGACCCAATGTAATTCCTTCTGACCTTCTCTATACTTCTCCATCAACATTCTCAAAGCAAACATCTCATCTGTCGTGCTTTTTCGTGGCATGAAACCATACTGCTGCTCGCTAATCATCACCTCTCCTTTTAACCCAGCTTCTATCACTCTTTCCCATATCTTCATGCTGTGGCTGATCAACTATACCTCTGTCTTGAATATCAGTACCAGTATGCTTCTTCTCCACTCCTCAGGTATCCTCTCACTTTCCAAGACTGTGTTAAGTAATCTAGTTAAAAACTCCACTGCCATCTCTCCTAAACACCTCCATGCCTCCAGGGGAACTTGTGGCCGGAATACACAAGTATTGTTTTGAGAGTCGTGTGTAGAGTCTCTGGTGTTCCCCCTACCAGTCCAGCAGGTCCTCCTCACTGTCAGGGTTGCCTAATTGTAGGTAAGACTAGCTCAGAGGCTATAGTTTGTTGTTCTTGGTGGGGTCTTGGTGTGGTTCCCTCAGCGGTCTTGAAGAAGCTCCCCAAGGTCGTCTTTTTCGTTGAAGTGGGTGCATCCTCAGCAGTCGCAACGCAAGGATCAGTTGGGCCCATCTCCTTGAAAAGAGTATGGTAAATAAAATATGAGTACCCAATTCAGTCTAATGAAACACATTTAACATCCATATCCAGAAAGTAGATGACAGCACATTACAGCAGTTGATTTCATAGCACTTTTTCATCCTCTTCCTTTCATTCATTTATAATAAATTCTGTATCTGTATGTAGTCACAATAATTACTACTACCATGCCTGCAGGCGCAGTCCTCGCCATCTCACAAGTCAGTCTGGCTTGGATTAGTGCAACATTGTCCTCATGGATGTATCTCAGCTTGAACCGTGGCTCAAGAGCAGAGGCTATGTCAAGCAGCTTTTGTGTCAGAGGATCCTTGTATTTTTCATCCAGGTAGCTCAGGATTTTTGTCTTGATGGTGTATGTTAGATCTGGATCATCATCCTTCACTTTCAGGATAGAGGAGCTGAAAAGGTGGAGGACTGGCTTTACAAAGGAAACACTGACATACTTTTCATTGGAAAGCGTATCTGTAAACTCAGTCAGAGGGCGGAGGGATTTGTTGATGGCCTCCAGGATATCAGTGTCCTGCCATGTGGGGATGAGGTGTACGGCCTTTCTGTCAGTGGACAAGACATGAACAGTGGCCTTCTGCTGCTCCAGGACCCTTTCTATCATGACCTGCCTTGTGGGGCACTCCGTCTTCAGTGCATGCTCTGGAAGCTTCAGGTCCCTTTGTGCCTCTGCTAGCTCCTTTTTATGCCTCCAGCTTTAGGAGAAACTGCTCACCAGCTTTTTGCAAAGACCCACTGCATGGTCAATCTGAGGATCTGTCATTGCATTCTCTAAAAAAGAACATGAGAGATTCATATGGAAAATTAAAGCACAGAATGAAACCTTATCTGCTTCGATACACATTTGATAAACAGTCCCCGTCATATTATTGATATATTACTATTTTCATGAACAAAGTATTCACTCATATATTAACACAATCAGCACAGGTTACATACAATTAATCTTCACAGATTACACAAAATATTTCAGTTAAATACATGCACTTTTTCTTATCTATTTATTTATTTGATATATATATACTGCTGCTCATCTATTGCTAGATGGAGCCTGTGGCCAAAGTACTGGAGCCTCGTCCATTTATTCAGAGACGCTGCCTTCACAACGTTTGAGCCGTTGTCTGTTGTAATGCAGACAAGTATTCCTGCAAGCTCCATCGCTTCCCTTAGTCCCTGGGCAATTGATTTTCCTGTGTGGTCTTGGGGGGGAAATGATTGCAAATATCGACTATTCATTTTAAAATCACCGTCAATGTAATGAATTGTCAGGCTCGAGTACGACGCCACTGTTCTGCTTGACCATAGGTCAGTGGTAGTCTGTGACATCCCTCTCTATTTCCCCTTGATGTTTTGCATACAGCGCAGGTAATGCCACTTCGGAAAAATAATTACGTGAGGGGCTCACATATTTTTTCTCCAGCGTGTTGACCATTTTCCTGAAGCCTTCATTGCTCACAGTGTTTACTGGACACTTATCTTTGGCCAAATGGAATGCGACTGCATTGGTTATTTCAGTCTGTCTTTGGTGGCTGGATGGATACGGTGACGTGCTGTACAGGGTTGCTGTTATGGATGTCTTGAGTTGACGTTGGACAAGGATGGGGATTCAGTGAGCCAATGTTAGAAACATTATTCTTCTTGGCCTTCATGCATTCATCGTACTGCAGTTTGTGGTGTTTTTTCAGGTGGTTGAAAAGATTAATTGTGTTGCTTTGTGGCGCACACACAATTCTACGGCGCTCTTTACATGACTTGTTCTTGGTTGACATCTACTACTACTACTACTACTACTACTACTACTTCCGGCTGTTCCTGAAGGGGTCACCACAGCAGATCATCCGTTTCCATCTCTTCCTGTCCTCTGCATCTTCCTCTGTCACACCAGCCACCTGCATGTCCTCTCTAACCACATCCATAAACCTCCTCTGTGGCCTTCCTCTTTTCCTCTTCCCTGGTGGACATCACTTGCCCTAAATCCAAAATATTTCCAAACAAGGGATGATGATCCGTTTCAAGGGACTAGCTCTTCAACTTCTGCTCCAGACATTTGCTATTTGTTTTGCCCTTACTCGTCTACTCTGGACTGCAACCGCAACAACCAAAAAATGTTTGCACAGGCTGCCACTGCAGGGTTGGCGCTTAAAGGGAATAGCTGTGATTTGTCAGGCAGTTAGTTTCGGAATTGCTTTATTTGATATACAGCGGAGCATTCCATGAGAGGTGCATGCATTTTAAACGTCAATATCGCAGTCGATCATGTTCATTTAATTGTGGGAAGCCAAAATCGTGATCGCGATTAATATTCGATTAATTGTGCAGCCCCAGAAGAACTTTGAAGCCTCCAGCTGTCCACTGGACAAACTGAACAGACTTTTTACCTACTTTAACTGAACGTTTTAACGAAAGTCTTGCTGAGCTTTTGGCTCTGTGCGGACTTCGGCAGTCACGACGACTGGGTAAGTGAGCCGGCGTGCTCGTTAAACTTTGACAGCGGGGATTTAGACCTGCACTCCCATCACTTCACCTGGCGAATGTCCACTCTCTGGCCAACAAGATGGACGAACTCCTACTCCTGAACAGAATAAACTTGGACTTTTCCAGATCTGCCGCCCTGTGCCTCACTGAAACCTGGCTTAGTGAGCTTTAAACAAGACAGTACACTTCATCTGCCGTAGTTCCAACTCCTCCAAACAGACCACGAAATGAAGCTATCAGGGGAAAAAACGGGGTGGCGGCATATGCTTCTACATAAACGAAGGTTGGTGTACAGATGTGACAGTGTTCAAGAAATCATGCAGCCCTCACTTAAAGACCTTTGTGATTGACAGTAAACCATTTTATTCACCACGGGAATGTTCATCAATTATTCTGGCCCCCCAGGCCTGTGTTAAAGAGGTGTTAAAAACACCTGGCTGATCAAATTACAAACATAGAGCGCAAATATCCAGATTCCCTTCTCATTATCCTTGGGGAGCAAACCTCAGCCATGACCTGCCATAATACAGACAGCATGTTAAATTTCTCACCACGGAGAAAAACACTCTGGATCATTGCTACACAATATTAAAGGACGCCTATTGCTCTGTCCCCTGTGCAGCCCTGGGACTCCCTGATCACTGTCCGATTTATCTTATTCCTGCCTATAGGCAGAAAAATCTGCAACGCCTGTGGTTAAAACTGAGGAAATGGACCAGTGATTCTAAACAAGAGCTCCAGGCCTGCTTTGACTGCACTGACTAGAGTGTTTTTGAGGCTGCCTATACAGACCTGGACAAACTTACTGACACTGTAACATCTTACGTCAGCTTTTGTGAGAACGTGTGTGCTCACCAAAACTTTCTGTACCTTCAACAACAATAATCCCTGGTTCACAACAAATTCAGGCAGCTTCGACAGGCCAAAGAGGAAGCCTACAGGAGTGGAGATAGGATCTGGTATAACAAAGCCAGAAATACACTCACAAAGGAGATCTGAGTGGCAAAAAGGTGCTACACTGAAAAGTTGAAAAACAGGTTTTCTGCCAATGACCCAGCATCAATCTGGAGAGGTTTGAAAGACATTACCAACTACAGGAGACCATCTCCTCACACTGCAAAGAACCATCAACTGGCTGATGATCTAAATGGGTTTTACTGCAGATTTCATAAGCACACTTCCACACCCCTCACCTTCTCTGGCCACAACACTCAACCAACTGCACCCCCCCGCCCATACTCAGGATCTGTGTTGAGGACGTGCACCAGCTCGTCCAGAGAGAGAAGACCAGGAAGGCACCAGGCCCGGATGATGTGTCCATTTTCACATTGATCTTCAACAGATCACTGGAGCTGTGTGAGGTCCCCTCCTGCTTCAACAGCTCCACTATCATCCCCGCTCCCCAAGAAACCCCATATCACAAGATTAAATGATTACAGGCCCATTGCTCTAACGTCTGTGGTCATGAAATTTTCGAGAGACTGGTGTTGGCCCACCTAAAGGAAATCACAGGCCCCGTGCTTGACCCCTTGCAGTTTGCCTACCGAGCAAACGGGTCAGTGGAGGATGCAGTCAACATGAGATTGCACTACATCTTCCAACACCTCAACTCTCCAGGGACATATGCCAGGGTCCTGTTTGTAGACTTCAGCTCAGCGTTCAACACCATTGTCCCAGATATCCTCCACTCCAAACTCACCCAGCTCACTGTACCAGCCCCCATCTGCCAGTGAATTAAAAACTTCCTGACAGACGGGAGGCAGCAAGTGAGGCTGGGGAAAATCACATTAAGCACCCGGACAATCAGCACTGGCGCCCCCCAGGGACATGTGCTCTCCCCTCTACTCTTCTCTCTCTACACAAATGACTGCCCCTCAGGAGACTCGTCTGTTAAACTCCTGAAGTTTGCAGACAACATAACCATCATTGATCATGTCCGGGATGGTGACGAGTCTGCATATAGACAGGAGGTTGAACAGCTGGCCCTCTGGTGCGGCCATAACACCCTGGAGCTGAACACACTCAAAACTGTGGAGATGACAGGGAACTTCGGGAGGAGCCCCCCCAACACTGCCCCCCTCACCATGCTAAACAGAACGGTGTCTGCAGTGAAAACCTACAGATTTCTGGGTCCCACAATCTCCCAGGACCTAAGCTGGAAATCCAAAATAGACACAATCATCAAAAAGGCCCAGCAGAGGCTGTACTTTATCTGCCAGCTCAGGAAGTTTAACCTGCCTCAGGAACTGCAGATTCAAGTCTACACTACAATAATCCACTACAATAATCCAGTCTGTCCTCTGCACATCCATCACTGTCTGGTTTGGTTCAGCCACCCAACAGGACAGAGACAGACTACAACAGACAGTTAAGTCTGCAGAGAAAATCATTGGTGCCAACCTGCCCTCCATTCAGGATTAATACATCTCCAGAGTCAGGAAACAGGCAGACAACATCCCTGCAGACCCATCACACCCTGGTCACAACCTCCTCCCGTCTGGTAGGCGCTACAGAGCACTGTACACCAAAATAACCAGCTATAAAAACCGTTTCTTTCCGTGGGCTGTCATTCAAGTCAATGCTTAACATTGTCAAATAAATCCAACCATTTTATATATACTGTACTGTACATTGTACGTATACTGGTATGTTCTGTCATGTCCATCTACGTCAGGCATGTATGTAAGTAACCTGCTAATATTTATTTCAGCATCTCTGATATATCCTCTGCACCATTGTACTTTATTGCCTCTTATTTCGCCTGTATATGGTCATTCTTTGTGTATATATCTGAAGATTGTTGTGTTGTTATTCTATGTTAAGTACACTGTGAGAGCCACAAAACTGGAGGCAAATTCCATGTATGTGCAAACTTACACAGCCTATAAACCTGATTCTGATCACCCCATCACCTCTGTTCCCTTCGCCAACATGCCCATTGAAGTTCGCTCCAATCACCTCTCTCCTCCTTGGGTACCCTCTCCACCACTTCATCCAACTCACTCCAGAATTCTTCTTTCTCTTCCATCTCACACCCAGCTTGCGGGTCGTATGCACTGATAACATTCATCATCACACCTTCGATTTCCAGCTTCACTGTGTCCGACACTCTCTTCACCTCCAACACCCTCTTGACATACTCTTCCTTCAGAATTACTCCTACCCCATTTCTCCTCCCATCCACACCATGGTAGAAGAGTTTGAACCCACCTCCGAAGCTCCTGGCCTTACTCCCCTTCTACCTGGTCTCTTTCACACACAGTATACCTACCTTCCTTCTCTCCATCATATCAGCCAGCTCTCTCCCTTTACCAGTCCTAGTGCCAACATTCAAAGTTCCAACTCTCACCTCCACACTCCTACCCTTCCTCCTCTCTCGCTGCTTCTGGGCATGCTTTCCCTCTCTCCTTCTCGTTCACCCAAAAGTAGCATAGTTTCCACCGGAACCCTGCTGGCAAACGGTACCGGTGGTGGTCGTTGGTAACCCGGGCCTCAACTGAGCCGGTATAGAAATCTGATGTATGATCCGCATATTTGATCTTGCTAAGATTTTATGCCGGATGCCCTTCCTGACGCAACCCTCCCCATTTGTCCGGGCTTTGGGCCGGCACTAAGAATGCACTGGCTTGTGCATCCTCAGTGGCTGGGTTGATTTACTGCCATTCGCGCGTCACCTTATATTATCTTGAAAAGGTAAACCAGCCATTTCGAAGAGATGTATGTTTGATAAATCACAACTTCGTTTTATGCACGTGTTATTGGAAACATATACACACGTTGAATATTTCATAAATGAGACCAAATAAATACATTTAGGCGGTGTTAACAGGCTCTCATCGTTTTTATCGCTTCTAATCAGTAAAACATTGTACACATTTTAAATATTTTGAGACAAAATAAGTGCATTTAGATGGAGTAAACAGGCTTGTGTTTTTTTCCTCATCAAAACAAACAGGATGTACACTAGCCTTTCATATTAGAGTCAATGTTATAAGTACAATTATCAGAACAGTACCAACATGCAGTACTATCAAAAACAGAATGATAAGGGCATCCGGGTGGCATGGCGGTCTATTCCATTGCCTACCAACACGGGGATCGCCGGTTCGAATTCCCACGTTACCTCCGGCTTGGTCGGGCGTCCCTACAGACGCAATTGGCCTTGTCTGCAGGTGGGAAACTGGATGTTGGTATGTGTCCTTGTCACCACACTAGCACCTCCTCGGTCGGTCGGGGCACCTGTTCAGGGGGAGGGGGAACAGGGGTGGAAAGCGTGATCCTCCCATGCACTACGTCCCCCTGGTGAAACTCCTCACTGTCGGGTGAGAAGAAGCGGCTGGCGACTCCACATGTATTGGAGGAGGCATGTGGTAGTCTGCAGCCCTCCCTGGATCAGCAGGGGGGCGGGGGCAGCTACCGGGACAGCTCGGAAGAGTGAGGTAATTCGCCAAAAATACAATTGGGGAGAAAAAGTGGTGAAACACGATTCTTGTTGAAAGTTTCTGAAATGCTCGTGCCTATAATCAGAACAAGTAGGCTTCTATTATTATCAGTCAGTTGATCAGTTTGAACAATCAGGTAAGTCTATTCTACATCAAATCTCATTATACCCATTATGTGCTATTTATTTACCCTGAATATTATCTTTTTAGGCCGACTCCAAATATCCAAGTGTGCATATTGGTTTTACATACACCTTGCTAATGTGATAGGTGGGCCTGCTGGCTTTTTAGTGTTGCATTCCAGCCCGGTGTGCAAGAGGAGAGCACAACGTGCATGTCGGGTACAGCGTTCAGTCTATTTCTGGCTGTAACCGTGAGTTTCGTACAAATACCAACGAGCTCGCATGTGGCTCAAAGATGTACTGCAGATATACATTTTAAAAGACTGGGGAAGAAATTCTGCAGATTTTATTTGCCGACCTTTCGCAGCAGATTTTATTTGGCAACCCAAATAAAATCTGCTGCAGCCTATCTGTGGGTCACGACCCAATCTCTGGGAATGACCGGCTTACATTACCATAAATGGATACAGTTTTGCATGTATTCACATTGTTTGTTACCGTTGCTTTTCAAAGCTGATTTCTGCCATAGCTGGGCTATGCTATTGCTAAAGTCATCCTGGTAAAATCTCCATGTCTGCCTTGTAGCCACAGGATCCCCCAGGAACAGTGGTGGTTGAAGCTGCGTCCTCTGATGAAGATCCTGGCTAAGTACAAGACCAGCTATGATGTCTCGGACTCTGGACAGCTGGAGCATGTGGTCCGCAACCGGTCCAAAGAGTCTGATGCCTCTGCTGCTATGTGAGCCTCTCATTGGGGGGGGGGCTGCAAAGGCACACCTGTGTCCCACCCATTGGGTGAGACTGGAAGTCTGTGGGGTATCATGTCAGTCTTCTCCATTGTAAAGCACACCTGTAATTGCTTGAATAGCCCTCTCTGTTCGGCCGTGCCCAGTAGTGGCGTCTCACACTTTTTTTCTGTCTTTGCCTTGGCTTTGTAACGGTTCTCCCTCCCTTTGTAACTCCCTTTTTTCTTTCATTATTGACAAATTAATTTCCAGTATAGTTACTAAGGCACCCTAGCCCCTGCAGTGGGCCAGATGTCAAGATATATCCACATGCACATGTATACTCACACACTGCCCTGCACTTACGACCACAACTCATCGGTGCATGTGTCTTTGTTGCCCTCGGTGTTTGTTGTTACTGCTGAAATTGCACTTCGTCTCCAAACCTTGAAGTAGGCTCCGTTCCCAGAGCCACATGAAGGCAGGCTATATCTGCTGTAGAACCGGTGTGTATATCTGCCTAGAACTAATTTAAGTTTCAGCATATTTATGTGCGACTGATGCAAGCAAAGAGTACTGCTTGCTGTGCTTCAAGTCTAAAGAAAAAAAAAATTACTTTTTAACACTGATAGACATAATGAAGTGTAGGCACTGCTGTGTTAAGCGTAGGTGTCACTTGTATTGCAACATTAATGTGTAAGAAACTAATGCTTCCCACAAAAATTAAAATCAGACATGCTAAAATGTATCCTGTTGATATTGTATTATTTAGTTTTTTAATTGCATTTCATAATCGAGACAGATTGTTGATCGTCTCCATATATTATATTTTGTTCAGTACATACTGTGCAGCTACCACGTGTGCTAGCAGCTAGACTTGGCCAGTGGCCGGCAGATGGCAGCAGAGCACCATCCTTTCCAAATTGCATGGGTTCACTCGGTCCATTATGACACAGATTCCCCGTATCCATTGCTGTCAAAATCTGCGCGTGGCAATTTCAGTGTATAGTGGCTTATTGTTGAAGTAGATTAACTGTGTGTGTGTGTGTGTGTGCGTGCATACATTTTGTGCAAGTGCATGCACATGGGAAAGTGCACAGCCATAATTAGGAATTATTCTTATCATCTGAAAGGAAATTTCAATTTCCCATGGGTGAATTAAATGTGTATACATGTAATTGGACAGCTATTTCCCAGCTAAATGGGATCTACCTTTATTTCTTTCAACTGCAAGCAGCTACATATAAAGTGCAAGGGGCAGGCTGAAGCTATGGTTTCGTGACAGCACGGTGACAATGCAACGTGCAGACCGGCTATCTAATTCAACAATACGACCCCGCCAACCCCCCCCCCCCCCGGCGTAATTATAACCCTTAACATAAACCAGTATGGTTAATTCAACTTCACACCCACGCCTCTCCACGAAGAGATGGCCCTTTTCCCATCACTATAATTTACCTGAACCCCAGTGGGCATGTGGATCATAGCGGAGGCATTTTCATGTTGCAAGCTACTTCTCTTTGAGCATGAAATTAGCAAATCCAATAATTTAGTCTGATTTAAGAATGCATGGGGAGCCCACGGGGTCATATGCACATAGGTAATCAATACTAATTACCATTTCATCCCCCCCCCCCATCCCCCTTTCTTTTCTTTTAAAAAAAAATTGCACACACATCTGATCTCACTGGACTGATTAAAGGTTGCAAATGAAGGGCCCCATCTCCCCGGCTCCCGACCAAAGGCCAAACACATGCTCGGCAACTTTGTCTTCATTTAATCTCTACATTGTCTTCAGACGAGGCCCCCAATTATAAGCTCGCAGCGAATCTCCGAAACAGCCTCCGTAAATTGACCTTTTTGAGATTAAAAAGCACATTCTGTCTCTCGCCTTAAGTCTCTCGCACACTCCGCTTTCTGCACCGACGGACAACATTGTTCAGAATCGCTCGTGCAGTTATAAATAGAGGATGGCGGTGGTGCTAAAATAGATTTTCTGTAAAGGTTTTGCGATAATAATAGTAACGAGAGCCAATAAATCATCGCTATCTGTTATCGAACAAGCAATGTTTTTCTTCCAAATGAATCATGTATATGTGACGTGAGGAGAATGAATATTTATGAATGAATAAATCCATGCAGAGACAAATGAGCATGTAATACATTTCTGGCGAGACTTGCACGATGGAAACGCGCAGGATAGCAAAAGGTATGGATTTTAGTTATGAATGTATTTTCTATTCCATTCCTGCTTGCCACCATTCAATACATGCGCTTTGGTTGTGCTACCAAAAAAAAAAAAAAAAACCTGCAGTGAGCCACAAGAAATTGGACAATGGATTTAATGCGCCTTGCGCACAAAACAGGTTTTGGCTTAAAACAAGTCTGCTGGGTTGCACTCCCAATTTAAGGATTCCTGCAAATCCACCAGGAAAAAAGTGACGAAGCCTCATCTGAGAATCTCCCTTTGACAATTAAGACAACCAGGGAGGCATGGAAAGCTCTCTTTTCCATTAGCCCCTGTGCTGTTTCGCCCTATCTGGCCACTCAGCCTTAACTCACTTATTACTACAAGTCGGCCGTATTTTGTTAGGGAGGCGATTAGTGAAATCTACATGAAAAGGCAATTTCCTCCATCTTTTCTTTCCCTTCGCTCCCTCACACTTCATTTGGGATCAGACAGATCTGCAGAATGGTATATGAGCACTAATGAAATTTGCTCTGCGTCATTTCAAATGTTAATCTTCGGATGGCGGAGACTCGTGTCTTTATTTACTCGTTTTTAGTGTGACGAATGGGCAGAGTCATTTAATATCACGCTGACACGGGCGCACTCCCCTATTCAAAACCAGGGGCTGGAGCGCGGCGGTGCTGGCAGTCTGCTTAGAGATTGCGGCGCCGCTTTGATGTATTGGAGTTAATATCTTCCTGACATTTCTCAGGACAGATTTTCATCACCGGATTCATCCGTACTTTTGGGGCTCTGTGATGAATGGCTGAGGACATTCATTTTCCTCTCCTTGACTCTCGCCTCTGTGGAAGAATCTGAGCCGTTTGGTGTCTGAGGTGGTGGTGGTGGGCGGGGGGGTGTAAATGGGTGCATACATAACTCTGGGTTTTCTCTCTGGTTTTGTGTGTCTGTGTGCATACGTACGTGCAAAAAGCAGGAATCCACACCGATGCAGCAGGGGTTCCTTTTGTAATATGCCCATATGTCAGTGTCTAATACTGTTGCGGTAGTGTAACCCCCCCCCCCCACACCACCACCACCACCACCTCCCATACATGTGACAAGAAACAGACAGCGGCATTAACGGAACTGACGTTAATTTGACGGCACGCTTGCTAACATAAGCAAGTCATTCCCAGTTCATAGGAATACTATTAACTCGGCGTCAGGATGGTGGGGGGCTGTCTGTCTGCCGGGCCAGGTGCCGAGTATTTCGGTGACCCCCCGCCCCCCCGCGCTTGCAGCCTGGCTTTCCGGGGGCACGAGCACACCCGGCGGCTACGCACAACAAGAAAAGCATCATTCTTAGTGACTGAGGCCATACGTTGCACCTTTGCTGACACGGTGAGCCCTCTGCCCTGCCCCGGGTGAACGGAGATGCATTGCAACACGGGTTTCACCCGGCGGCATTCTCCAGATAGCTGCACGGTGAGCCCTCTGCCCTGCCCCGGGTGAACGGAGATGCATTGCAACACGGGTTTCACCCGGCGGCATTCTCCAGATAGCTGCACGGTGAGCAACACAGAGCTGCGGGGTAATCCTTACCAGTGGGTAAAACCAGTATCTATCCATCACTCCAGGGGCAATACATGCCAGCCATTTCTGCTTGATTCATCGCGAGCGTACCCTTGAGCAGGGCACCAAAGGCAAACGGATCCACACACACTCAACGCACACAAATACATTTATATACACACACGACAGCCGAAGGAACATTAAGTCCCCGCCATTAACACTAATCAAAAACCACTTTACCTGATAAGAACCTCGGGGGGGGGGGGGGGGGCGGTCACCTACCACCTACTAGCAACCACATCCCTCTTCAGCCAATATTGACCAGGCTTAAACAAGGTGCCAGAAGTAGGCGCTGTGAAGGTGATGAAGAGAGCGAAGGGTCGGGCCGCTACTTCTTGTTAAAGCAGAAGACGGATCCTCTTCGGTTACGGCCGAGACGGGACAAACACGGTTCATCACGGCACAAACTGGACGATGCTGGCATGACAGACCCGCGCACACGCACAACCACGGTTTACACAGTCACACACACGCACACAAAGGCATGTATGAACACACAAACACGGGGATCTGTTATTTTTGCCCTCACCAGGACGCCCAAGCACCAAAACCGAGGGTGCCGTTGCTTAGTTTTAATGGCTGCCCCTTCCACCGGCATGTGCGCTTCACTTGACGTCGGCGTTAACCGAGAATATCAAATGCAGGGACGGGCTGGCACACTCACGCACTCACTCTCGCACACACACATCCCCACTTTCACACACGGACACACACTTGCATACCACTGCAATATGGATTGGGCATTGACCAGGCCTCATGAAAGATGCAGTTATGCAGATGGGCTCTGGGTGAGTGAGTGAACGCCAGCCGTAGGGGGCTGATGTAGAGCAGCCAAAGCCTCCCACTCAGCTGGACTGTCTGTGGTGGAAAATTCTCCAGAATCAAAATGAATCGTTACAACACGACGTGAAACGCTATCGCGGTTCATCGCGGGTCTTTATAAATCACCATTATCGCACAAATCGATAAAGCATGTAACTTGCCAAGCTGTGCTCATGAAAGAAACCCCCCCACTCGTTCCCAAATGTATTATTTTGCAGTAATTTTATCCTTCAAAATTACATGAGTGTGCTTAATTACCATGCAAAGCAAGTCTTTCTGCATCCGTGACTCTTTCTTTTCTTTTTTCTTTCTTTTTTTTGGAAGTTTCACTCTTCCACGGGTTCTTTGGTGGGAAATGGCTTTACTTCCTGTACATAACAACACACAATGCAGCCGTCCACATAGACCTACATGTCAGGAATCGGGATCATTTACTTGTCATTTCATTTCATATCGTTTCCCCCAGCCCACAGCAGTGCAACACAAAGACAAGAACACATCTAAACTACACGAACACATGTATCCAAACTACAAAAGACTACAAGAACACATGTATCCAAACTACAAAAGACTACAAGAACACATGTATCCAAACTACAAAAGACTACAAGAACACATGTATCCAAACTACAAAAGACTACACAAACACATGTATCCAAACTACAAAAGACTACAAGAACACATGTAGCCAAACTACAAAAGACTACAAGAACACATGTATCCAAACTACAAAAGACTACAAGAACACATGTATCCAAACTACAAAAGACTACACGAACACATGTATCCAAACTACAAAAGACTACAAGAACACATGTATCCAAACTACAAAAGACTACAAGAACACATGTATCCAAACTACAAAAGACTACACGAACACATGTATCCAAACTACAAAAGACTACAAGAACACATGTAGCCAAACTACAAAAGACTACAAGAACACATGTATCCAAACTACAAAAGACTACAAGAACACATGTAGCCAAACTACAAAAGACTACAAGAACACATGTATCCAAACTACAAGAAACTACAAGAACACATGTATCCAAACTACAAGAAACTACAAGAACATGTATCCAAACTACAAAGGACTACAAGAACACATGTATCCAAACTACAAAAGACTACAAGAACACATGTATCCAAACTACAAAAGACTACAAGAACACATGTATCCAAACTACAAAAGACTACAAGAACACATGTATCCAAACTACAAAGGACTACAAGAACACATGTATCCAAACTACAAAAAACTACAAGAACACATATATCCAAACTACAAAAGACTACAAGAACACATGTATCCAAACTACAAAAGACTACAAGAACACATGTATCCAAACTACAAAGGACTACAAGAACACATGTATCCAAACTACAAAAAACTACAAGAACACATGTATCCAAACTACAAAAGACTACAAGAACACATGTATCCAAACTACAAGAAACTACAAGAACACATATATCCAAACTACAAAAGACTACAAGAACACATGTATCCAAACTACAAGAACACATGTATCCAAACTACAAAGGACTACAAGAACACATGTATCCAAACTACAAGAAACTATAAGAACACATGTATCCAAACTACAAGAAACTACAAGAACACATGTATCCAAACTACAAAAGACTACAAGAACACATGTATCCAAACTACAAGAAACTACAAGAACACATATATCCAAACTACAAAAGACTACAAGAACACATGTATCCAAACTACAAGAACACATGTATCCAAACTACAAAGGACTACAAGAACACATGTATCCAAACTACAAAAGACTACAAGAACACATGTATCCAAACTACAAAAGACTACATGAACACTTGTATCCAAACTACAAGAAACTACAAGAACACATGTATCCAAACTACAAGAAACTACAAGAACACATGTATCCAAACTACAAGAAACTACAAGAACACATGTATCCAAACTGCAAGAAACTACAAGAACACATATATCCAAACTGCAAGAAACTACAAGAACACATGTATCCAAACTGCAAGAAACTACAAGAACACATGTATCCAAACTGCAAGAAACTACAAGAACACATGTATCCAAACTGCAAGAAACTACAAGAACACATGTATCCAAACTGCAAGAAACTACAAGAACACATGTATCCAAACTGCAAGAAACTACAAGAACACATATATTCAAAAAAAAAAATTCACTGTCCAAGAGAGCGAACGCCAGGATGACTGTCGACACTGCCGGTCTGCATGGGCTAGCAGTTAGCTTAGCCTGCCCCGCTTCCGCGTCCTGTCAGACCGCCCTCGGTGTTTCCACCTCAGGTGCAGCTCCAGGCAGGGCCATGGCCCCTGGGCCCACCGGACACGGCAGACCAGGCTCCCCCGGCCGATCCAACACCAGCTCTCCAGCCAGACACCTTCGACATCCCTCCCCGCACCCCACACAACGACACCAAAAACACAGTCAATGCTAGGCGAGGCTGCATGGGCTAGCAGATAGCTTAGCCTGCCCCGCTTCCATGTCCTGTCAGACCTCAGTGTTTCCTCTTCAGGCGCAGCTCCAAGCAGGGCCGTGGTCCCCGGGCCCACAGGACGCAGCAAACCAAGCTCTCCCAGGCGATCCAGCGCCAGCTCTCCCGGTCATCAAACGAAGACACAGACGTGGACAAAGACACTGCGTGGACGGTTCTGGGTGAGGCCGCCGCAAACGTGAATGACACGTGTCTCTCAGCGGGGAGCAGAGGTCACTCAGGTCTTGGTGCCGCTTGGAACCGAGGGACATATTGAAATGAACAGAGAAAGATCATGTTGCAGCAAGAGACAGAAGAACAACGGCGGTGTGCTGGTCCACATTTACATCCCTTCATACATAGGTGATTCCATTTAATATTTCTTATCTTATGGTGCTAAATATTCATGGGCGACAAGAGCTCAGGGCGAACTTTTCACACAAAAAAAAAAAAAATCTCGGCGAATCTCTAAAATCTTGCTTCCTGCAACACTTTTTTTGGCCGGGGAACTATTTTCGTCGTCCCGTCCCGTTTGAACACAGTCAATAGGACAACAACGCTGTACCCCGTCTCGTGTTATGTTACACCATCGCCAGTAAATGAAATAATGAATGCACGGCTTGGTACAAACGCAGTTGAAGGCGTATTTGGAGAGAGAGAGAGAGAGAGAGGAGAGAGAAGAGAGAGAGAACATTCCCAAAATTAATTTTCATCTCTAGGGTTCATGCATATTTAATAGAGAGCGCTTGAATATCATAGGGTAATACTAGCCCGGCGTGCATACAGAGGCCGGGCTGCGGAGAGAAAATAAACGACCGTGATCGTTGTCATGAGCAATAACTCTCTGTAGAGCTGGGAAACAAAATAGCCAGAAATACTTTGATGAAAGAGAGAGAGAGAGCGAGAGAGAGAGAGATGCTGTAGCCCAAATAGCGGAGGTTAAATACCGGTGGAGCGAGCGGCGGTCCCTTTGGATGCTGCTGCTGCTGCTGTGCTTTACGGCTGTCTTTGTTTTGCAGAGGGGGGGGGGTTGGAGGTGGTGGTGGTGGTGGGGGGGTTGATGACTGAGTGACAGTAGTTGACAAGCCCTTTGGACAACATCCCAGGGGGCCCTTTGCCACACTCCCCTCCACCCCACCCCCCTCCAACACGCCCCCCCCCCTCAAATACCTTGCTTCTCACTGGTGTTTCTGGTTTTCAGTAGAAGAAAGAACGAAACACAAAGTGTTCAACGTGCTGCTCTTTTTTTCTTTTCTTCTTTTTCTCCAGTGCACATTAAACATCGAAGCCTTTGCTGCTACCGAATATAACGCAGGTATGCGGGGTCCGGGTCTATTTTCCACCTGTGTGCTTGAGGTACCACAGTGGCGCGGCTGCAGTGCATAGCAGCAGTGTCTATTTACCCACTGAAGTCTCTGCGCTTATCCGGCATTCATCCCACGAGTGGAAAAATGAGGCATGAAACAGCGTTGTCATGCTGAACAGAATTTTAATTACCGACCCACTCCTCCCATCCCCGGGTGTGTGCTCCCAATAGGTCTGAAATAACGGGGGGGGGGGGGAGAGAAAAAAAGAAAAGGGGAGTAGGCCTTTCTGAGAGAAGACGCCGCATTAACACACCGCTATCACAGCGTGCTGCAAGAAGACCGTATCAGAGCAGATCCCGAACCGCTTGTGGAGCTTAAAGGCGGAAGGAGAAGAAGAAGAAAAAGCACACCAATCGTTTTCTCGAAGGGTTGCTTCCTTTGGAATAGTCTTCTACTACTACTACTACTACTACTACTACTACTACTACTAGTACTACATTCAGCTGCTCCCGTTAGGGGGCGCCACAGCGGATCATCCGTTTCCATCTCTTCCTGTCCTCTGCATCTTCCTCTGTCACACCAGCCACCTGCATGTCCTCTCTCACCACATCCATAAACCTCCTCTTTGGCCTTCCTCTTCTCCTCTTCCCTGGCAGCTCCATATTCAGCATCCTTCTCCCAGTATACCCAGCATCTCTCCTCCACACATGTCCAAACCATCTCCATCTTGCCTCTCTTGCTTTGTCTCCAAACCGTCCAACCTGAGCTGTCCCTCTAATATACTCCTTCCTAATCCTGTCCTTCTTCATCACTCCCAATGAAAATCTTAGCATCGTCAGCTCTGCCACCTCCAGCTCCACCTCCCATCTTCTCAGCAGTGCCACCGTCTCCAAACCATACAACATAGCTGGTCTCACTACCATCTTGTAAACCTTCCCTTTAACTCTTGCTGGTACCCTTCTGTCACAAATCACTCCTGCCACTCTTCTCCACCCACTCCACCCTGCCTGCACCCTCTTCTTCACCTCTGTTCTGCACTCCTCATTACTTTGGACAGTTGACCCCAAGTATTTAAACTCATACTTAACCCAGCCGCTGAGGATTCACAGGCCGGTGCCTTCTTAGCGCCGGTCCCAAGCCCGGATAACTGGGGAGGGCTGCTTCAGGAAGGGCGTCCGGTGCAAAATCTTTGCCAAATCAAATATGCGGATCATCCATAAATAAGATTTCCTTTGGGATAGCAAAGGCATGAAAACGTTCGTTGAATGAAAAAATTGTTTTTTTTTTGTCCCGATTTAAAGTCTTACATCTGTATTTAACAGGTGGATTTAAAAAAAAACAAACCCCACAGACAAACAAACAAACCGAAGGGACCAAAGTGAAGTTCGGGCCGGGCGGGGCGTGAAGCTGGTTTTAGATTGGCACCTCTGCTGTGGAGACGGCTCCCGCGTTGCCATCCTCAGCTAACCTCGCTCTCTTTGTTACCGCCGAGATGTGAGCACCAGCCAGGAGACTGACGTCGATCTGCATAAACTTAGTTGATTAGCCCCCCCCCCACCACCTCTCCCCTCCTCCCCTCCTCCCCTCCGCCTCTGATCCTCAAACCCCCGTGCCGCCCCAGCCGAGAGCCCTCTGACAGCTCGGGGAGCCCCACTAACTCATCTCAGCCCCCGGAGCTCAGAGGCCCCGCTCGCTTTATATCCCGCCCTGCTAAATTGAGTCGTAAAGACTTGTAAAAATAACGACGGGAGCGGATGGGCTGTGTTCCGTTTTTATTCCCTCTTTCTCTTCCCCATGAGTCCCAGGTGGGCTGTTTGTCGACACATTAAAAGCTGTGACACGTTAACAAGAGCGGAGATATTTATGGAAGGCTGACCTCCAAGCTTGGGGCGGTGGCGGTGGTGGTGGTGGTGGTGGGTGGAGGGGGGGGAGGTGGGTTTGGTAGTTTGATGTCAGCGGCGCTCTAAACTTATATTTATTCTCCCAGTCACTCACACGGCCTGTCTGGAAGAATCTAGAGGTATGTCTGGGACGTGAGACGGATGGGCGGGGATCTGCTTTTTTTCCACACTGTCCTCCGAGGCCGGAGACTGAACGCGTGCAACGTTGGTATGAAGCCGGACCCCCCCTCCCCCCCCACCCCCTCCCTGCATCTGTGGAGCAC